>NW_028113911.1:5000-265000 GCF_964289735.1 Phaethon aethereus | reverse complement strand
GGCGCCGCGCTCCCGTCTCCCGCAAGACGGGGAGGCGCGCGCGCGGGCCCGCGCGCCCGCTCCATGCGGCATCGGCCGGCCGGGGCTGTGCCGCCCCCCGAGGCCGGCCCACCCGCGGGATCGCCAGGCGATCAAGCGGGAGGAGGAGCAAGGCACTCGCTCCCCTGCCGCGGGAGCGCCAGACGTGCTAGAGGAGACAGCGACCCGCCAAGGCAGGCGCGGCCCAGCGACCGAGGCCCCCCTGCCGGGGCAGCTCGCTCCACAGCAAGGCAGGGTTGCGGCACCAACAGCCAACGCGGCAGCAGCAGAGGGGGACGCCCCCACCGGGACGCCCCTCCCCACCGCCAGCCTCGGGGGCCCTACCCTCAAAACGGAAAGCTCACCAGGGCTTGCGCCCTTTCTTTGCTTTCCTCGGCTCAGCCGCCCCCACCGCCCAGCGCTGCTCGCAGCCAGCACCCACGGGAACCCGGGCCGAGGCCGGCACCGGCGCCTGGCATGGAATAGAACACCTGAGGGCTCACAGGGACATTCAGCCGCCACACAGCCCGGTTCAGTAAAGAAGCCAGAGGACCCCCCGCCGAGCCAGGGACGAATGGACAAAGGCGGGGGGCAGGGGGAGGGGAAGAGACGTGGCGAGGCACGCACCACCCCACCACCACAGCCACCGCCACCATCACAGCCCCCTTCGCTCAGCGGCGGGGGGCGGGGAGGACAACACCTCACATGCCACGGGACGCAAACTGGAGAGGAGACCACCCTGCCTGAACACCGGACCCCCACCCCATGGCTCCCCCTGTTATGGGGAAAGCATGGAAGACCCAGCCCACCGGGGGCCCTCTCCAACGCGACCCGAAATACCCCAGTGGTCAGGAAGGGGGAGACAAAAAAGGAAGCCACCACCCTCTTGGCCACAGTCCTGGGACCGGTGACAGCCCCGCAGCACCCACCCTCCACCCCCGGGATTGGCAAGCAGGGCAGGCCACGCAGCCAGCAGACACGGGGCCCTGTGCAAAAATGAGCAAGGGAGAGCAACGATGGCTGCAAAGGCATGCAATGCTGGCCTGAACGCTGCCACAGTTGGCCTGCCCTTGGGCCTCACCTCCAACACGACCACAGGGCGCTTCAGCAGGCTGAAACCGCCAGCATGAGCGCCACGATGGCCGCCGGGCGACTCCCGCGTCGCTGGCCAAACCACGGGGCCGTGCAGGCAAACCCTCCCGCCACCCCTCACGCCACCCACTGCCCTCCCCCCGGAGTACGGAATGGCACGGCCCCGACCCCGGCAAGCTCCAAGAGCAGCGTGTCGCGCCCGCGGCGGAGGCGCGACAGCGTCACCAGCTTTTGCCACGACGTAACCGGAGGCAGAGGAAAGCAGCGACCCCTTCGGCAGCTCTGAGGAGGCGGCGGGGGAGAGAGATCTACCCGACAGCCCCGGAAATCCGGCCAAGTCCCGCCGGAGCCGGGTAGACCTGCCGGCCCTTTGCGCCGGGCGCTCCAGCATGCGGCACCCCGCGCTCCCCGGGTCCGTGGATGAGGTGGCGGGCCAGGGGGTCGTGCCGGGGGCCCGTTTGGGGCCGTGCGCGCGCCTGCGAGGCCCGACCCGGGAGACGCGGCGGCGGGGTGGCGGGAGCGTCCGGCTGAACGGACGACGCCCCGGGCTTGTCTGCGCCGGCAGGTAGGCGTTAGCTCACTTCTACCGGTGGCAGCGGGCAGGGCTGCCCGGTCTACGCCGGGTGCAGGCAGGGCTGCCCGGTCTACTGCCGGAACCGGGCCCTGCCCGCACCCGGGCTCGGCCCCGGCCGCCCTTCGCCCGGTTCCGGCCCTCTGCCCGGCCCCGCGCGCCCCCTGCCCCGTTCCGAGGGAGACCCAGGGCCGACCTCCGCCCGGTTCCGGCGCCCGGCCTGGCCGCCCTCCGCCCGGTCCCGAACCGGATCCGCTTCCGGTTCCGGTTCGGGTTTGGGTTCCGGTTCCGGTTCGGGTTCCGGTTCCGATCCCGGCGCCGGTCCCGGCCCCGGCCCCGCGCGGCCCCGGGAGGCCGCAGCCGGCCGCCCTCCGCCCGGTCCCGAACCGGATCCGCTTCCGGTTCCGGTTCGGGTTCCGGTTCGGGTTCGGGTTCCGGTTCGGGTTCCGGTTCGGGTTCCGGTTCCGGTTCGGGTTCGGGTTCCGGTTCCGGTTCGGGTTCCGGTTCCGATCCCGGCGCCGTCGCCGGTCCCGGCCCCGGCCCCGCGCGGCCCCGGGAGGCCGCAGCCGACCGCACTCCGCCCTGTCCCGAACCGGATCCGGTTCCGGTTCCGGTTCGGGTTCGGGTTCCGGTTCGGGTTCCGGTTCGGGTTCGGGTTCGGGTTCCGGTTCGGGTTCCGGTTCGGGTTCCGGTTCCGGTTCCGGTTCGGGTTCGGGTTCCGGTTCCGGTTCGGGTTCCGGTTCCGGTTCGGGTTCCGGTTCCGATCCCGGCGCCGGCGCCGGTCCTGGCCCCGGCCCCGCGCGGCCCCGGGAGGCCCCAGCCGGCCGCCCTTCGCCCGGTTCCGAGCGAGACCACGGCCACTGGGCCCGCTTCCGGCCGTTTGCCCGGGTGCGGGCAGGGCTGCCAGGTCTACCGACGGAACCGGGCCCGCCTGCCGGAGCCTAGCGCCGGAAGCGGGCGAAGGGCGGCCGGCTGGGGCCTCCCGGCGCCGGATCCGGAACCGGGCGGAGGGCGGCCGGGCCGGGCGCCGGAACCGGGCAGAGGGCGGCCGTGTTCTCCCTCGGAACCTTGGACAGTAATCAGAGTCTGTTGTCCATTTTCCCGAACTTGTTTCAACAACCGCTTCAGGTGTTCATGTCGTAGTAGTTTTCTCACCAGGGTAAGATTCATTAGCAGATCCCGAAATAGAATATAATTTGATTGTACTAGTTGGTAAGATGTAACAGGATCTGAATAGATAAAGTCACATCCTACCATTTTAGTAAAGTTACAAACACAACTATTTGAGCGATTGTTAGTATCCACAGTAACATTATCTACAAACACAAAATCACAAGGGGTTCTCATACAAGCACACCCTTTTCCGATCTATACAAGCACAGTTTCAAGGGTTTCATTGGGATGTATTTCAAAATGACAAATGTTTTGTTCAGTGTCAAGACAAATGTCTTGGCCTTGGATGATACTACTTTCACAAATGAATCCCTGTTGTTCCCATACCACACATGCAGCAACATCAATAGTTTGCCGTCTTTTCATTCCGTTGGGCCCATACTCTATGCTCTAGAGGATAGAGTATAGCTCCGTTGTGATTTAATCCTAACAACGCGATGATTGGGTATATGGTATATACCGAAGTGTTGCGTATCGTTAAGACAAAAGCAGTGGCTTTGCCATCGGTAGGGTTGTAGGTAAAATTGACCAAATACCACCATGACTGGAATCTTCTCTCAAACGTAGTTGCATTATAATTGCTGCCGCCACAGATTGCGTCCATAGTTGAGCTTGGATACAACTAAGAGCTAGAGAAATATTATTTTGGGCTGCACCAAGTGCATCCGCAATCAATCGGTGGTCCCTTCCATCAATTCTTTCCCACTGAGGTAATATGCCAGATAAAAGCCATTGATTAGTTCCCAGTGCTACTAGAGAAGACTGCAATGGGTGTCCTAATTTGCTTAAATCACTTGTTGTTGTGCTCAGTTTATTTATGAGTATTTCAGCATCTATACTGTTTAAGACTCCCAGTCCTGTCCCTATAATACCGGTTGCATCTCTCCTTGTCCGTCTTGAAGAGACGAGGGTTCGCCCATGTAACCAGGCTAACCATCCTGCGTGGGATATATTTAGGAATGGTGAACAGGTTGGTTTAATTGTAGAGATGTTAATTTGCATCAACATCTCCGCTTGTTTGAGGGAGTATGACGGATTAAACAGCACTTGTTGCCAGCCTGTTGTTGCGTTAAGAGGCAGAGCAATTTGGCAGAAACTAAACCCCCTTGCTTTCCAGTCGATCCTCAGATATCAGAGGGACTGGGGGCGGCTGAGCTTAGGTTCTGAGTGATGCCCAAAGTCAGCGTTAGTAGTCCGGTCGCGCCCAACACCTTTGTTGGACTATCACGGGTCCGGATGCACTACTAACATCACACTACGTGCTCAGCCGGACACCTCCTGAACTAATACGGCCGCACTCAGAGGTACGGTCGCGTTCAGGGACCACACACGGCCGAGTCAATCAATAGTGCGATTTATTGAACACACGGCTGAGTCAATCAATAGTGCGATTTATTGAAGCAACAGATATACAGGTTCTTTGGATTGCCGGTGATAAATTCACTACCTATAAAGCACGTGCAAATGCTAAAACTACGAGGGACACTACTTGGCTATAAACGCCTTAAAAGATGTAAAGTGACTCTATATAGAGATTTCTAAGTTTCCCGGGAAGGCACTTGGTATGACCAAGGGTTCGAATCTTACCCAACGGCGTCCCGATGGCGGGGGAAGAGAGGCTCAGCCCGTCGACTGATCCCAGAAGTTAGAGTGGTACATGACGATGGTATCTTCCCTAACATCCAGCTCTTAAAACATTATTTTATAGTGTTTTACTTCGCAGGTGGAGCTTGAGTGACTCTAGTCATACATACCTTTATCAGGATTGGTGCAGAATTCTCTCGCTTCGCGTTTAAAGGTACAGACTAGGAAAAATTCAGTGCGCACACTCATTGAGGAGGGGTCGCACCTTGGGGGGGTGGTAGCTTTTGAGAGGGGTGTGCGTTTTAGTATTATAATGATATTATAATTAGCAAAGTTCACTCTAAGTACAGCACTTCATCAAAGTTGACAGGTCCTCGGCCCAGGACATTGTAAGCACAGCTTATCAATGTACATCCTGTGCATCCCTAAACTCCCCAGTTCACAGAGCGTAGCCACGAGGTCTCCACTCCGCTCCAGCCTCCATGTAATCTCTCCCAGAGTCAGCACACCAGGCGCCCCTGATGTTGCCAACATCCAAGGCCGTTCAGGGAGTCTCCATGGCACAGACCCGTTGTACGAGTGCTATGTTCCACCTGGTTTCAAGGCTGTTCTTAGAGGGTAAATTTCCAAAGTACCCCTCAGCGATTACTCCACACCTGTATATTTGATTATGTAAGGGCCTGTGTTGAAGATGAAGGGAGTTACACCAATGGGAGGCCGAGTGGGTACATTTTTAGATGTTCGCGGGGGTAAAGGTCTCTTATCCTTTGATGTTGCTGTATCAATCATAAATTCAAATATTAATTCCGTGCCTTCGGAACCCCAAAGGCAGTATACAATTACGGGTTTGGTCAGAGTAAAATTGTACCAACAATCCGAATTTGGTTCGGTTATTTTGTAACACTCGGTGTCGTAGTTCTTTGGTCTGGTAGAGTCGGTATGATATGCTTTAATTTCGGTTGGCCTATGGTAATTAGGTCCGTTAGTTACTCGGCGGCTGATTTGTATTGCCTGTCCTGAAATGGCTTGAAGTTCAGCCATCCGAAGAGGGTCATTCCAACTCCATTCATCCTTCGAAAACACTTCATCTCCATGTATGACTAGAGTAGAGAGATTTAAGTTCCTTTTGTTTTGTAGTGTTCCAACGCTCCCACTGTATCGTGGCAATGAATGGTCCCAAGGGTCATTACGAGATGTCATGGTGACAACGGGTATGTTCCTAGCTCCATATTTCAGGGTGTCAAATGGGGTGTATGGAGTTAGGCCTGGTGGTGTATCTGGGCTAGGTTCAATTATGTCTATTTTGAACCGAAAAAACAACAACCCTGTACAACGTTGTTGTGACGGCCCTAAACCTGTGTGGTGTTGTTGCCACGTACAAGTCACAATAGTGGGTTCCACCAGGGTAAAGTTATACCAACAATCCCATTTGTCAGCAACGCAAGACTTTGTGGCTACTGGGTTTCCGTATATTGCCATTAATGTGGCTTTCTCATGGGTTGATCCGTTAATCATCCTACACCCTATCTGGATTCCTTCTCCTGCTTTTCCCTTCAGGAGTGGAAGCCATCCGTTATCCCAGCTCCACTCACGTCTTGAAAACACCTTGGCGCCATGCATGACTGCAGTAGCTAAAGTTAAATTTTCTGGAATGATCTGTGTTCTCACCATTTCATTATACTTGGCATATGTTTGGGACAATGGTTATCTCGAATTACAAGTTAAAAGAAATTGTATTACAATTAAGGTAAAATGCCACATCACTAATTTCATCCATTGGATTGTGGTTTCACGTTGTCCATTCGGGATTCCTGTGTGTGAACACACAAGAAAAAAGGAAATATGCTCGGTCTTACTTAACCGGAAGGGTTAAAATGAGGGTGAAATTCACTGGGTGCTGATCCGGTGTGCTTTTCCTGAACGATCTTTGGCTTCCCAGGTGTAGGAATTTTTAGGGGTGGTCAGTACCATTAGTACCGGTCCAATTTAAATGGTATCTTTTTCCAATTCTGTTACCACCCCGTCAGTTCTCGCCAGCGCTGCTGCTGGCAGCGGGTACTGCCGAACATTGGTGCCTGCAGAACTCCACACAGTCCCGCCCGGGAGTTTCCTCATCTGCTCACGCAGCATGTTAAATCTTAGAATGGCAGCGTGTGCAGCACCCACCGGTACCTCCACCCTCGTTAACCTCTGGTCCCCTGGCAACCAGAGGGAAATCTCGGCAGCGGGGCATTCCTTTACCGCACCTTTCTATTCCTGTAAATTTAACCCTGTGTCGACTGACTCTGATATTTAGGGTTTGAGCAGGTTTTTTTTTAACAGGTTCAGAATTTTTAACCGAGAGCCATTGAACTGCTAATACCTGCCGGGCAGGGTGGCTCACTGCCCTCCCCGGGGATAGAAGTTGGGGGTTTTTTTGTTGTTTTTTTTGTTGTTGTTGTTGTTTGTTTGTTTTGTTTTGTTTTGTTTTGTTTTTGTTTAGTTTAGTTTTGTTTTTTCCCCCCCCTCTGGACTTCTGCCGTATCAGTTGGATTACATTCTGGTGCAGAAGGTACACTTTCCTTGTGGGTTGGGGGTGGTTGAGCTGTAGGATTTTCCACAGCTAATTCATTCTTTTTGTTTAGAGATTGGATTAATGTACGGAGATCCTCTGTAGAGGTACCGCACAGAAATATGGGGGTACTTCCACATCCAGGACTTTACGCCTACACTTCCAATCTGATTTATATTTGGGGGTGCGTACTTGGCAAACTCGCTGGACATAGAGTCTGTGAGTTTTCCACCGGACAATCCGATCCAACCTGTTATAAATGATTTAGTCCCAAACAGGATTCCAATTCAAATTTACAATTTATTAAGCGAATAGAGGCAAGCAAACAGCGCTGGGTGCGCCGGGAGTCTCTGCTCCACCAAGACGCACGCGGTTCAGTTCCTGTTCCTGGTTTATATCCTCTCCGTTAATACATATTCATGAATAGGCGTGTCTTCTTCGGCGCATGCCCTCTTTTCCTGCTAGAGTCTTCTCGAATCTTCCTCGGCGTGCCCCCAGGATGACCCCAAACCTTATGCATGCACTTCCTTTACACAATACTATGCGGTCAGTGGTCAAACTGGTTTGAGCTGATATACCAGCCAAGTAGTTTAACCTTCTCCTGTAAAACACCCCTTTTTATGGTGCAGGAGAGATCCATAAAAGTCCAGAAGATTGCACTTCATCACACGAATCAGATGAACATATTTCACACCTCTAAGTATGGATCTGCATGTGGCCCACAATCTAGTAATGTTTCTTGCATATGGACCACCCCTGATCATAAAAGACGTTTTAAACAATGGGTGAAGAGACCCCATTATACCATGTCATTGGAACCAGACAGGCTATGGAATTGTATAAACAAGATAAATTGTTACAATATGGATGATTATCTATGGATACCGTTTGCCTCAGACCTCCATCACGCCTTAAGAAGTATATGCCTGTGCCACAATTACAGTGCTCCAATCCCTAGCTTACAGACAGCATGTCAGATAGAATCCTCTAAACACATGGCTAGTAAATGTAGGATTCCTTCCCAACATTATAAAAAACGGATGCAAGACTCATGAGCCAGTAGTAAAGAGCACAAGTACCACTCTAATGTATCCTGCACTGCTTGAGACCGTATGGGTATGTTCTAATGAAGAGATATCAGATTACAGTCAACCCTATTGGGATGGGTTAGAATGCACTTTAGGAATTCCACAAGTTTATCTCCCATAATAGCTTTTAATCATACTCAGGAGTCATTCACTGTAGTCATTAATGAAACCAAGAGGGTACAGAACAAAGAGAAATGTATTGCCCTCCGTGTCACGGCCAAGCTATTATACAGCAGGGATGAGAGTAAGCTTAGCAATGGGATTGTTTTGGACTTCTTCGGCTGTGATAATTGAAAATTGATTATATCTAGAAAATCTACCATGGCAAGGAGAGACTCTAGCTAATTGTATGCAGCCAGCCAGCAAGGCTAAGCAACACCCAGCTTGTACCCACGAGCAGCCTCACAGATGACTTTAGAAAATCAATTAGCATTGAATATGGTACTACTAAAGGAGAACAGCGTTTGTGGATGGCTGAATAACACCTATCCTGGCAAAACCTGCTGTCAATTCCAAATGTGTCCGCTACTCTGCATCAAGCTAGAGATGAAATGCAAAAAACTGTGGACCAAACCCATGAGCTCAATGAGAAGATGAAACCAAGCAACTGGCAATGAACTAGGTGGATTTAAAATATTTTCAGTTGGCTCAGATTAAAAGTTAGTGGATGGGATCATAGTCTAACCCAGTATGTATTAATGTTTATCATAATGATTGTTATTGTCCGTATTTGATTGTCACGTGTGAAATCTATGATAACTAGAGCTGTAACCATGCGTGTTAAGAGGATTCACATCTATGATCCTGAATACATCCCTTTAATACCATCCCCTATTATAAATTGCGACGAGCGAGGGAAGGCAAGCAGTCGACTCAATATGAGTGATAAGGCAAGCTTCAACTTTATTGCAAAACCTTACACATATTTATACACTAAGTTCTACCTTATGCATACTTGTCTTACAATCATTGGCTTAGCCCTAAAGATTGCATTATCATACTCCTCCTACTTGCGGTTACTGCTACGTGGTCCGGGTTCCATCCTGTTTTTCTTATACAGTGCTGCTTCTTAGCTGTTTACCACAGCTCCTTCTCCTCAAGGCCGAGCCCTGCAGATGTCCAGCTGTTTACCAGCTTCCCAATGCCACAGCTCCCTCTTCTCAAGGCCGAGCCGTGCAGATATCTAGCTGTTTACCAGCTTCTCAATGCTGCAGCTCCTTCTCCTTAAGGTCGAGCCGTGCAGAGTGATCCCAACAATAAATTACCAACCAACAAGAGAGGATGAAAACACAGGAAGGAGAGATGAATGCCTCGACCCACCTAAATACAAATTACACAATGTTCCTCTTAGTGAGTTGTGACTAAGGTCACAGGGTGGATAATGTGGGAAACCACTGTGGGTCTGTAGGGAGTAGCAGGGTTTGACTGGAGCAACACGCTCCTCTTCAAAAGCAACCCTGATGGGTTGCAGTCAGACAGTCTCATAACTGACTATTGTTGAGTGATGTCTGGGATGAGGCGAAAGCCTTGCAGCCTGATGTTCTACGGCAAGGCCACAAAGACCTCCATCAAACGTGAGTAAGCTGACCATTATTAATAACTGAAATTCTTATTAACTATTCATTCCTATTGATCGATGTTATTTGAGTTATATAGTATCTATCGGTCTACAACAAATAAATGAATAAAAAATTAATGAACTGATTAAGTTTTTATTAATCAAATTAGTCTAAATCAATCATTAATAATTACTTATTAATAACAGTCGTTACCTATTAAGATCGATTATTTTATTTATTAGTATTTTGTGGTACTGCATTAACACTACTGTCCTCCAGTTACTTATCATGTATTTTTTTTTCTTTATCATCACTCTGATTTACTGTTGTAATTATCTACTATCAATTCATCATTATTAATTATCATTAATTACACGTGCTACACGACGGCTCTGTTCCTCACCTAGAACTTGTTATCAGTAAAGTAGTTCCTTATTAACGTGATCTTAATCCACTGGATGTTAATTCCAGTAAATATTAATCTGTATTGCTCTATCGCTAATCATTACTTCGTATATTAATTACCGGTTAATGAATTATTTATTACATTCATTAACCATAGGTCGGTGTATGTTAATCCATCAAGAATTAGCAGAGAGTGCCAGATCAGCATTTGTCCTAAACCTGCTCTCCCCACTCCCTCCTCCCAAACCGCCCGCCTGCCCTCACCCCGGAGAGTTCTGTGTCAAGACACCCACACGCACCCTGCACACCCCCCGTTTCTTTTTGATTGTCATTTTTTTAGCTATTTATTTATCTAGCCTCCCTCCCCCTTACCTTTTCTTACTCTTCTCTCTCACCACCGGGGACCGGGGACCGGGGACCAGGCAGAGGCGGCGGTGCCCAGCCCCAGCCGCCCGCCCTCCCCACCCCACCGCAGCGAGCCCCATTGCTACAAGGCCGCCAGAAGTTAATCTGCTTATGTGTAAACGTGGTGGCAGCTGAGGTATGTTTAAGAATACTGGTAAGTGTTGCTAGAAACCTACAAATATTTTCCGGGTGTTAACCGCGGGGTGCCAGCTTTGTGGGCCTACCACCCAGCACCCAGCTCTGCGCAGGTCTGGAATAAACCGGTATCTCGTCTCGGTGTGTGAGACTGGCCTATCGCACGCCGGGAAACGAAACCGCCTTTTCGGACACCACCATCAGCAAAGCAGCGACCCCGCTTTGCCTGAGGCTGCTGGGCCTGTCCTCTGGGCGCTGCTCACCACTGGAACGCATCCCGCTGGCGACGGACACGCCGACGGCCGCTAGCGAGAGGCGCGGCCCACCTCTCCGGCAGCCGGAGCCCGGCCTCGGGGACGCAGGTCTCTGCCCAGGCCGAGGCACGGGGCTGCTGCTTTCCCAGGGACGGCTTCAACCGGGAGCCGAGCCGAGCACATCGCCCGCAGGCGGACACCGAGGCGGGCCACAGCGCAGGCTGTAGCAGAGAAGGCGGCGTTGTCCACAGCGTTACCAGACTTTTTCGTTTCTTACTGCGTGCACACCCGCCACACACGCTCCCAAACCGGCCCCGGCACGAACCCCTCGCCCGCGGCCACACGCACACACGGAGACACCCCCCCTCCCCCTTCCGCCAGCAGTTTTGCCGGCCCGGGGAAGGAAGGAAGGCGGGAGACTTTAGGACCCCGCGGCGTCCCTGCCGCACCCGTGCCCCCCTCCCGCCTTTCGTCCTCAGTCCGTCGGTCGGCCAGTCCGTCGGTCAGTCACCCTGCTGAAGGTATGCGAGGCACAAAGCGGGGGTATTGTTTAGGCTCTGTCAGGAGTCAACGAGGCGCAAGCCTGAGGGAAGGAACAAGGCAACCGCAAAGGGAACGCAACTGCCGACCTTTGAGTGAACTATCGTAAGTAACATCTAATTAACATCGACTCGGCATAGCACAAGCCTGCCCTCCGGTAGGGGAAGACCCCTACCCACAGAAGCCCCTTCCTCACGGGGCACGCGCAGTAAAAAAGGAGGACGCTGTCGCCGTGGAGACGAGGCTTGCGGGAACCAACAGGCGCAAGGGCGCCTGCGCCAGCTCTCAAGAAAATAACGGTGACTTGTTGCTCGGAGCGTAGAAATATTTTCCCTGCGTTAACCGAGGCGCGCCAGCTTTGTGGGCCTACCACCGGCACCCAGCTCGGCGCAGGGGCGGAAGAAAAGCCGCCGTCTCGACTCCGTGTGTTTCCCGGCGCTCTGCGCACCGGGTGACGGAACCCGCGTTTGGCACAACAGCCCCGCTGCGCGCGGGCCGCCGCCGCCGCGCGGTGAAAACCAACGAACGCGAACGGCGGGGGAGGTGAAAAACGAAAAGAGAAAAAAACCCCGAACCCAACCGACCCAAACAGAAACCTCCGAAAAGCGCCGCCATCCCCCCTCCCCCAGCCAGCCTCTGCGCCAGGCTCCCTCCCCCGCCGCCGGGGGGGCCGGTTGCCGGGCAGCGGGGCACGCGCGGCTGCAGCCCCGCTTGCCCCCCGCTGCTCCGGGGCGCCGGAGAGTCTCCGGCCGGGGGGGGCCGCACCCACCGGCCTGCGGGTCCGGAGCTGCAGCGCAGGGAGGGGGAGCGCGCGCGCGCGGTGAGGGGGTGGCTGAGTGAGTCTGAGCGCGCGTGTGTCGCGGGGGGGGGCGGTGTCTGCAGGATCGCGGGCGCAGACCTTAATATATTTATTTTTAACAACGGCTTGTTTAGCCTGGGGAAGTGGAGGGTCAGGGCACTGCAGTAGCTGCAGCCTGCAGCTGCTTGAAGAATGGTTTTGTGATAAATGATTTAGTCCCAAACAGGATTCCAATTTAAGTTTGCAATTTATTAAACAAATAGAGGCAAGCAAACAGCGCTGGGTGCGTCGGGAGTCTCCGCTCCACCAAGACGCACACCTTCACTTCTTACAATTCCTTCCTTTATACTTCTCTAGACTTCGTTTCTTGCCTTTCTCCGCCTTTTTCTTGGAAGACGACTCTTTCTTTAAGTACGTCACCACTTCCCCGGTCTGCGCATGCTTCATCTTTTTCTAGGTGGTCGTCCGGTGGTCGTTGGGAGGAAGATGCTCCTCTTCGTCAGTGCACCCTACATGACCTCTCTGTTTGTGCAGGCGCTCCGTTATTCCACTTATATTATGCTACCTTATTTGGCTATACATTTTCTTGACATTTCTGCGGTTATTTACAACACTGGTTTGCACTAGTATATCAGGAACTAACTTACATATCAGGAGGCTACATAAGCTTCACATATCAAGGGAGTTACCCAAACTATACTTATCAGGAAGTTACATAAAGACTGCCACTCCCCTGTTTATGGTCATGCCCTACATATATTCCTTTATTTCAATATAAATGACATTTGCTTCAAGCTTATATTCACTAGATTTTCTTTACACGAATCGCTCATTCCTCACAATCCCCCGTTTTCTTTTTCACCACTGTGATTCGTGTAAAATTTATTTAAAGTTTGTTTGATGGGTATTAACTCGGGTTCCTCTATATGTTTTACCAACATTAAAACATGTTTTCTCTCACTCTGTGTTGGTTCTATTGGAGTGGCTGTAAATTTCATTCCATTAATCGCAGAAGCTACAGCTTGTGAAAGACAAGGAATTAGACATGGTATTATTAACATACCTCCAAACAATCCTAACAAAACGATAATGATTTTTGTTACCCAGTTTCCTGAGAATAAATTTTCCCACGTTGTCCATAGTCCTTGGACATTTATTCCATTCCACGTTTGGACTGGCACATGGGCTACTTTTTTCATTTCTCTTACTAATTCATTGATGGCTTTTCCTTCATCATTTATCTCTAAACAACAATTTGTGAGATTAAATTTTCCACAGACTCCTCCTTCCTGTGCTAGTAAATAGTCTAGTGCGAGTCTATTTTGATATAGGGCTGTACGCATTTTAGTATTTTGTTTAGCCACCAATCCTAGAGCATTACCCGTTTTATTTACAATTATTTCTACTACAGCTTGCAACCTGATTATTCTATTCAACATATAAATGGGGGTCCTATATCCCCAGGACCCATCTTCTGCCCATGTCGCTGGGTCATAATATGCTATTATTCTTTCAGGTGGCCACTCATTATCTTTCCATTTTCCTATTTGTAGCTCTCTTTTTTCCCTTCGGTTGTGAGTTTCTAATGCGTCTGTATATACCAGTACCCCTAGGCGTTCTCCTCGGTTTATAGGTAATAAGAGAAAGCTTGGCCGTATAGTTCCTAACACGCACGCTCCGGTCCAATTTTTTGGTAATCGGGTATATGCAAATTTTCCACAGATCCAATATTGCCCTTCTGGACTTGACCACCCTTTATCAATAGTGGTTCCGTTGGTCCAATTCGCATGATTTTTACTTATTTCTTGGGCAGTGCCCCATTTATCCTACTTTTGGTAAGTACTATTCCAGTTATATCCCCCTTCACATACTAAATATCCGACTGGTTTACTCCCAGCGTCATTTTGCCAACAGCTTCTTCTTATTATGCTGGTTTGTAATATCCATTGTTGTTTCCTGACCTGAGTTGATATGTTCTAAACATTAGGGTCTGGTATGTTGCTCTCTTGGGCCTCCCAGGGCCAATTCTCTCCTGATTAGTTCCACCACATACATAACAATTAGTTACATTTAGTGACTTAGCAATGTTCTCAGCAAGATTTACAAATAGATTTTTAGCCACTGTGGGAATTTCATATTTCGTTCCTGTTTCCATTTCATGATAAAATGACTTATATAACAGTCTATGCTGCACCGATTCTCTTTTCTTTCATTTCAATATTAATAACTACACCTGGGTCTTCTCCAGGTCCATATATCTTAAGTCCAATTTTGGTTATTTTTTTCTGTTTCCAAATTTCTAAATTTATAAGGGTTAAATTTACTAAATTACAGGTACAGGTTGTACAATTATGGTCTGTTTGTACCCTTGTGATTGAAGCTTGTAAATCCCCACATTGGCTGTCATATCCCCAGCTTGCAGTATCCTAACATACACAAGACCATCCCCTTCTTCCACATAGGTGTGCTGACTGATATCTCACCGTTTGACTAGGTACATAATCAGGATTTATCTGACATTGACGTCCACCTCCACCTGGGCAAATATATTTTGGTTGATTACTATAGCATCATCTCCACTCTACACTCCCACAATTAATATCCAGATCATCATCTATAATATCGCATGCATCAAAAATTACCGATACTGATGTGCTCAAATTGGCCATATCCTTACTTATTCCAATTAATCTTCCTACTTCCGAATTTGTTTTCATTTCTACCCACTATTGATAAAGAAGTTCCTTTGGATCGTAACAAACAGTATCATTTTCCACCGAGCATTTCTTATATTGTGTTCCATTGTATATACAACTCCCGTTCTGTTTCCCTTTGCACTCGTAATAGGTGTGGTACATTAATGTTTTATTACTTACTCGTCCGTGCTGGGCGGTTCTTATGCACTCGGTGCAATTTTGATTACCTGTCACCAGGTTGGTGAGTCCGAGTAAAATCAGGAGAGGTCCGGTAAGGGATCTCATGGTCGGAGGCATCAGCTACAAGGGGTGCTCGTCCTTGACTGGCCTTACTTGGTCGCGACTGAGAATCCCCACCCGGTCTTGCCCTCTCCCCCTTCTCAAGCGGACTTCTTTATTTCGATGACAGTAATAAATCTTACCCACCAGAAATCTCCTATAGGAGTAGTCTGTCCACACTGAATGCAGAGGAAACTTCAGCTTTGAATTTGAAAACGTCCCTGTTAGCCTCTGTGGGAAATGATATATTTGTTACACAGGTTACACCTAACCCTCAATAATCATACAACATGGTTTACAGAGTGGACATAAACTTAGTCCTGCCCGATAATTGCTTAATGCTATAGTCTTTAATTCGTGATCATTTCTCATACGTTCATTCCCTTTTTAATGTTATTTTTGTGGTTCCAGGTTGTAAAATAACTTTCCAGTCTTTCATGGGTCCTTTTACTCGAGTCGCGTGCGTCCACCCCTTTTCCGCGGTCCGGATGGCAGTATCTGTAGTTAACAATACAACAAAGGGTCCTTCCCATGAAGGAACTAAAGTTTCTTTCTTCCAAGTTTTGATCAGTACCTTATCCCCTGGTTTGAATTGATGGATTGCAAACCCCAAAGGTAGGGTTTGTGCCATTATTCCTATATCTCTTAGTTCTTTCAACCTTTCTCCTAAAATGATAACATATTTCCGAATATTATAATCTTCCACTACATTGTTTCCCTCGGAGATAGGGCATGCCGTATAAAACCTAATATGGCGATAATCCAGTCTCACTGTGCGGTTTGATCCTTATGTTAAGAAGGGCTAGCGGTAAACATTTAGTCCATGGCATCTGTGTTTCAACCATTAGCTTCGCTAGCTCTTGCTTTATTGTTTGGTTTATTCTTTCTATTACTCCCAAACTTTGAGGATGCCATGGGGTATGATATTCCCATTTAATACCTAATGATTGGCACAAGGATTTTATAATTTTAGAAGTAAAGCGAGTGCCTTGATCAGAATCAATATATTGTATTATCCCATACCTGGGGATTAGGTGTTCTAGTAAAATTTTATCACCGTCTGAGCTGTCGCTCTTGCTACAGGATAGGCTTCGACCCATCGTGTTAAATGGTCTACTATAACTAACAAATATTTCAATCTTCCTATTCTTGGTAATTTGGTAAAGTCGACTTGAATCCTTTCAAACGGTCTATAAGCTAGTTTTCTTCCTCCCATGGCCACTTGTTGAAACACGGCCTTATTTGCCCTTTGACAAGTTAAACACCCTTGTGTAATTTGCCTTGCTATTTCAAAAAATTCCAATACAGCCAAACTGTTTAAGGAAATGATCACTTAACACTTTTGTACCCCAATGTGTTTGCGCGTGTAAGCGTTCTAATACCTGCCTAGCGTAAGCTTTTGGCAACATCTCTCGCTCATCAGGTAATGTCCATTTCCCTTGTTCCACTCTAGCTCCTATTTTCTCTAATTTTGCTTGTTCCTCCAGCGTAAACTTTTTCTCCTTTTCCTCTTATCCTCTTCCACTAGTGTCCTCCTTTGTTTGTGTATGATTAATTTTAACAGTTTCAATCCTCAAGGCTGCTTCCTGAGCCTCCTTATCTGCTAAATTATTTCCTCTAATTCGATAATCTAATCCCTTTTGGTGTCCCCTCACATGCACCACGGCTATTTCCTTTGGTTCTCTTAACACTTTTAAAATTTTACTATCAACTCCTGATGTATTAAGTTCTTTCCTTGAGTGTTAATCAAGCCTCTTTCCTCCCAAATTTTTCCAAAAGTATGGACTACTCCATATGCATATTTGGAATCTGTGAATATGGTCCCTCTTCTTTCTTTTAATAATTCCAGGGCCCTACATAAGGCATAAAGCTCACAAGCCTGAGCTGACCATGATGGACTCAGAGGTCCTGATTCCACAAGTTCTAAGTCCTTGTCAATTTTTGCATATCCTGATTTTCTCTTCCCTTCTATTACTTGGGAGGATCCATCTACAAACAATTTTTCTCCTCCCTCCAATTCAATATCTCTAAGATTGAGCCTTACTTTTGTCTGGGATTCTATAACTTCTAAACAATTGTGTTATAGCACTACTGCTTCTGAGGGTTCCCCAAACCGGAACTGAGCGGGGCTCTGGGCAGAGGTGACTCCTAATTCCAAATTAGGTGAATCTATCAAGATGGTTTCATATTTCAAAAGTCTACTATCTGTCAACCATTTCTCTGTCCTCTGTTGGAGGACATTCCTAACATTATGTGGCGTATATACCTTTAGAGGTACACTAAAGGTAATTTTCCTAGCTTCCTCTATCAATAATGCCATAGCAACTAGGGCTTGGAGACATGCTGGCCACCCCCTGCTCACCAAATCTAACAATTTGGATAAATATCCCACCAGTGTGTGTGGGTTTTTTGTGGTTTTTTTTTTTTGTTTTGTTTTGTTTTGTTTGGGTTTTTTTTTTTTGTTTTTTTTTTTTCCATTCCCTTTTTAGTCTGTGGAGGTCTTAGGATTAAAATACCAGAAACCCCGTCAGGATCTGATTTCTTTTTTTTTCCTTTGCTTAACCAATGTCCCAAATATTTTACTTCTTGCTCTATAAATTGTAATTTCGAGCAGGACACTTTTAATCCCTTTTTCTCTAAAAAATTTAACAATCTAATGGTGGCTTTTCGGGTCTCCTCTTCAGTTTCTCCTGCTACCAGTAAATCATTCACATATTGTAATAATTTTTCCCTCCTCGTGTACTGTAAAACCTTGTAAGATTTTCTTTAAGGTCTGTCCAAACAAATTTGGTGACTCCGTAAACCCTTGTGGTAGCACAGTCCACCTTAATTGTTGTTCTTCGTCCTGTTTCGGGGTCTTCCCATTCAAAGGTAAAATAATCTCTGAACCCCTTATCCAAAAGACAGGCCCAAAAGGCATCTTTCAAATCTATTACACTATACCAAATATGTTTAGGAGACAGGTGACTCAATAAAGTATAAGGATTTGCCACGACAGGGAATTTGGTGATTGTTCGCCGATTCACGGCTCTCAAATCCTGTACCATCCTATATGTACCATCTGATTTCTTTACAGGGAGTATCGGGGTATTGTGGGGTGACATACATGGTTCCAAAGTCCCATTTTTTAGTAATTTATCCACAATAGGTTTTAGACCTCTCCGGCCTTCTATAGATATAGGATATTGTTTAATTCTAATTGGCTTATGAGGGTCTGTTATTTGTACCTTGATGGGTTCCATATCTAATCTCCCAACATCTCCTTCCTTATACCATACTTGGGGGTCAATTTTTTCCTCATCAAGTTGGGTTAAGGTACATAAGTTAATATATAACCGATCTCCTTGGTTCTGAATAGTTAGGTTTAGTTTTAAAATCAAGTCCCTCCCTAATAGGTTATATTCTGCTTCTGGTAATAAAAGTAAATCATTTAAACAAATTTTTGTCTCTGTCTCAATCTCTACTTCTTCTAAGATGGGGACTTTGAAGGGTTCTCCTTTTGCACCTGTTACTGACATCTGGGCTTTTCCTTTTCCTACCCCTTTTGGGAGTTTCTGAATCGTTGACCTTTCAGCTCCAGTATCTACTAAAAATAAAAATTCTTCTTTTTGGGGACCTACTAATAGTTTTATCAAGGGCTCTGTTGATGTTGAGGTCCCCAGAAGATACAACCCCTAACACCCCTAATCCTCTTTGAACATTTTCTCATCCCATTCCCGTTTACGGCAGTTTTTCTGAACACGTCCCTTTTTGTTACAATAGTAACAGATGGGAGTTGTGGGTCTGTCTTGATGAGATTGTCCCTGGGGTGGCTGTTCTGGTCTCTTATCTTTTTTTCTCTCCCAGCTGAGTCTTACTCCTCTGACTTTCCCTCACTGCTGCTACAAAAATTCTTGCCTCTGCTTCTTGTTTTTCTTCGTCCCTCCTGACATAAACCTTTTGAGCTTCTCTTAGTAATTCTTCCAACCCTCTCTCTTGCCAGTCCTCTATCTCCACCCAGAGGTACTTCCCGTAAAGGATACAAAGACGCTCTGGGTGCTCATTTTGGGATCCTCCCCTTAGAGTTGAATTCGACCCTGGGGCCGTAGGGGAAGTCATCAAATTTGGTGACGGTATTTGACGGGTAGCTGGATTATACGGGGGAGGTAAGTGATCTAGGGGGTCCCAATCCTTCTTTTCCTTTTCCATGTTGTCGTGGTTTAGCCCCAGCCGGCAACTAAGCACCACGCAGCCGCTCGCTCACTCTCCCTCCCACAGTGGGACGGGGGAGAGAATTAGGAAAAACCTCGTGGGTTGAGATAAACACGGTTTAATAGGACAGAAAGAAAGAAGGGAACAATAATGATAATACCAACAAAGGAATGTATAAGAACAAGTGATGCCCAATACAGAAATTGCTCACCACCCCGTGATCGACAGCCCGTCCCCGAGCAGCGATTTCCGCCCCCCCGGCCAACTCCAGTTTATGTACTGGGCATGACGTCGTATGGTAGGGAATATCTCTTTGGCCAGTCTGGGTCAGCTGTCCCGGCTGTGTCCCCTCCCAGCTCCCCGTGCACCCCCAGCCTGCTCGCTGGCAGGCCAGCACAAGAAGCTGGACTGTCCTTGACGGCTCAGCAACAACCCAAAACATCAGCACATTATCAACAGTTCCTCATCCCAAATCCAAAACACAGTCTCACACTAGATTCTGTGAGGAAAACCAGCTCTATCCTGGCTGAAACCAGGACACATGTGTTGCTCCCCTACGGTCTTATTTTTCCCTACTCCTGTTTTAAGATGAAAAATGCCCACACAGGCCTTTATCCATAAACTAGCATACTCGCTCTCCTCTTGGCAAAACGGTTCCTTAGAATTTACATACAGGTTTAGCGCCTGACAAACCCAATCCTCAAATGACCCAAATACAGGCCAAAAAAAACGTGGGGTCTCAAGGGGTTCTTTGGCCATTTTACCATACAATATTTAACTAATTTCTCTTTTGTCTTCCCTTTTCCAGGGCCCTTATTATTCCAATGTTTTAACATTATTCCTAATGGAATCTCCGGAGGTATTTTTAGTAATTCGCTCCCTTTCTTCTGGTCCTGGGTTCTCGATTTCGTCTGACCCATCTAGGAATTTTTACTGTGGCAATTCCTACAGCCCTTGGTTACCAAGCAGAGTGTCTTGCAGGGGGTTTCAAACTTCTCACTCACCTATGGATCCTATAAAAATCGCTTCGGTCCTTCACCGGCCAAGTCCCTCGCGGGAGATTGGAACCGCGGTTAGAAGACCTCCACAATCGCTTCGGAACGAGGTTCCGTCTCAGTCACACTCTTACACACACAGGCAACCGAATCCCACCCAACCGAACGGTATACACCTTAAATACTTACAACCCCGTCGTCTTCGTTCGGATCTTCGCGCGCAGAATTACGGGCAAAATAAACTGCTGCAGCCGGCAAGGGAGCTCATAAAAAATCAAATTCTTTGCTTGCCCCTATTTGGGTTCAGGATGGTGTTAGTCCCAACCCGATCAGGAGCCACCAAATGGTGGGGCGCCCCTCCTGGATCAAGTCAGTATTCAGGAACCAAGACCATCCCGGACGAGTCCCCAGTTGTGATAAATGATTTAGTCCCAAACAGGATTCCAATTTAAGTTTGCAATTTATTAAACAAATAGAGGCAAGCAAACAGCGCTGGGTGCGTCGGGAGTCTCCGCTCCACCAAGACGCACACCTTCACTTCTTACAATTCCTTCCTTTATACTTCTCTAGGCTTCGTTTCTTGCCTTTCTCTGCCTTTTTCTTGGAAGACGACTCTTTCTTTAAGTACGTCACCACTTCCCCGGTCTGCGCATGCTTCATCTTTTTCTAGGTGGTCGTCCGGTGGTCGTTTGGAGGAAGATGCTCCTCTTCGTCAGTGCACTCTACATGACCTCTCTGTTTGTGCAGGCGCTCCGTTATTCTACTTATATTATGCTACTTTATTTGGCTATACATTTTCTTGACATTTCTGCGGTTATTTACAACACTGGTTTGCACTAGTATATCAGGAACTAACTTACATATCAGGAGGCTACATAAGTTACACATATCAAGGGAGTTACCCAAACTATACTTATCAGGAAGTTACATAAAGACTACCACTCCCCTGTTTATGGTCATGCCCTACATATATTCCTTTATTTCAATATAAATGACATTTGCTTCAAGCTTATATTCACTAGATTTTCTTTACACGAATCGCTCATTCCTCACAGTTTCAGGGACAATGGAGCTTTTCTTAGTAGCGGGAAGAGCAAGAAACCTCCACAAATTACAGCTGGGAAGGTTCTGTCTGGATGTGAGAAAAAATAATCCTCACTGAGAGGGTAGTCTTGTGCTGCAAGAGATCACCCAGAGGGAGTCTGGATTATCCCATGGCTTTGTGTTTCAAGGAGGAGCTGGTGAGGGTGGAGAGCCATCAGTGAAGGCATAGAAATGCCAGGGTGAGAGCTAGGTGGGAAAGCAAGATGGCTGTCAGCAAGCTGAAGGGAAAGAGGTGAGGCATGGGACAGTGTAGGGCAGCCTGCATAGAGATGGCCAAGGGTTCTAGCAAGACCGAGAGGTCCAAAAGGACTGAGGTCTTTGTCGTCTTGACTATAGCAGCTGTCTCTACCACCAGGGCCAGTGAGACAAAACTTTATTCTTCTCTTCTCAGAAACTGCCTTCCCAGGACCTGGGCTCAGGGTTTGGCCTTGCCTGCTTCATAAAACGAACCAAGGGTTTTCTCAGCATTACAGCCACCTGTGCAGTGCCCTTGCCTACCTGCAGTCACCGTCTCCAAGTATCTGCTCTAATGAGTCAATGAGGAGCCTTTGGCAGTAATGGGTCTCATTAAGTCCCATTAATGCTTCAAGGTATTTTGGGGTTTGCTTCTGGCTTTGACTTCTTGAGAGGTTTGTTCAGTCTTCTCCCAGTATCTGAGGTTCACGGACTGAGCCCCAAATACACCATGGGGCTCCTTAAAACACAGAAAGCCCTAACAAGTCATGCCTCTTCCTGTAACGTTCTCCACGTCTGCAAGACTCGTATAGCTAATCTGAGTTGTTTCATAGCGTGGTTAAGAAGGAAGATTTCAAAGTGCACCTAATAAAGTTATTTTTAATTTTAAAGGCAGTATTTTGTTAATTTCAGTTTAAAGAAGTGATAGAAGCATTATCCAACTGATATGGATCCTGAGTGTCAGGAGCGTCTCCTGAGGAGGTCTGGACAGGTAGGAAAAGCAGTCCCTTGAGATCTGACACTGGGTGGACAACCTTGCTCCTCACCTCCCCAGACTCCCCATCTGTCGTTGGCCACCTGGGATTTACATCACTTTCCCTTCATCAGACTTCTCTGAACTCTGGGAGCAGAATGTTAGAGCTCCATTGCACCATCTCCCACCCACTTTCCTTAGAGGACTGGCTGCACACAGGCACAGAAGGATGTTTCCCATTTGCAAGCAAAGCAAAGTAAAGCACGATCAAGTGTCTTAAGCAATAAAACACTCCTCAACCATATACTAAGTACAAGCTGCCTCTAATGAGGTCGCCTTTCTACAAGGGATGATCTTACGAGAAATGTTTTAGATAGATAGATAGATAAAGGTAGATACAATTAAAAGAGTTGGCTAAAGATACCGTTATACTACTGAAAGACAGGCAGGCTTTTAGTCCCTGAAGCTCAAAGCAGCAGTGTGGGTGGGAAGTATCTGAATGAACAAAGAGTAAGGGAAGGAGAATAATGGAAAGGGCCTTTGTCTAGACAGTCTGCTGAAAACATTACTTCAGAAATGGTCATTGTATCAGCACAGGTGAAAATATATGAAAGATTAGAATTATTAACTACAAAAGACATTAACCACTTGATCCAGTGTGGCCTGGCAGCAAAGGCAGCCAGCAGTGTCCTGAAGTGTATAAAGAGGAGCCTCGCCAAAAGAGTGAGGGAAGTGGTTGTCTCCCCATGCTCATTGCTTGTTAGACCACCTGTAACCAATTATATCCAGTTTTAGGGCCCCAGTTCAGGTGTACTGATCTGGCTGGGATGGGGTTACCTTCCTTCATAGCAGCCTGTGTGGTGCTATGTTTTGCATTTGTGCCTTAAACAGTGTTGATAACACACCAGTGTTCTGGCTATTGCTGAGCAGTGTTTGCACAGTGTCAAGGCCGCCTCTGCTCCCTCCCAGTGAGTGGGCTGCAGATGGGCAAGAACAGCTGACCCCAACTGACCAAAGGGATATTCTCTAACGTACGACGTTGTGCTGAGCAATAAAAGCTGGGACAGAGGAAGAAGGAACTAGAATTTTTTTGTTACAGGAATCACTTCCTAGTTCACATGCAATCCATTGCATAGCATTAGTAAAAGGCCTTAGACCTTCATGAGCGGTGAACTTTCACCTAGCTACTGATGAAGTTCTACTGAACTCTTACTTAGTCGCGTGAGGGAAGGCCCTGAAACTGGTGTAAATTAGAAAGATAAGATAGCCACATCCATCAGCAGAGGTTGCCTCATCGAGAAACGAAAAAGAACGGCCCACTTGGAGACAGTGAAAGGATCCAATGAGGAAAAAGGAGACCCCAGACCCAAATACTCCAACTGGACTAAACCGTCTCACAAGGGGAGGGGAGCTTAGACTGTAAGGGTATAATTGTCCAGAGAGTCTCTGGTTCAGGGTCCGTCTCCAGAGGCACTCAGCTCAAGCTGTTCTTCACCACTGTACCGCTTAATAAATTCAACTGGTATACGTCATGTCAGAGATTCTGCTTCAGGAAACCTAGGGTTGAGCCTGAGGGAAGAGAAAGCACCCAAGAGAGACTCTGTGTGTGTGTGTGTGTGTGTGTGTGTGTAGAGTCAAAAGGCGCACACGTCGGCTCACTGGAGTCTCCTGCTGCAAAGGGACTCCAGACCCAGCAGTTAAAGTCTCGGGTGGTGTGTGTGCAACTCCTTGATTGGTGTGTGAATGCTCAGGCAGCGGCTTCTCCATTAACGTTTTTTCATTCAAAGAGTCTTCTGTGTGGAGACTGGCTGGGCATCATTTTTGCTTGTGGGAGGTGGTGAGTGGTTGCCTTTGCGTTGCTTGTTATTATTATTGGTTGTTGATTTTTAAAAACCTCTTTCTTTCACCTGCTAAGCTGTCTTTATCTTGACCCACAACTTTCCGTGCTTTATTTCTTCCTGTTCTCTCTCCTGTCCCAGTGGGGAAGGGGGGGAAAGAGTGAGCGGCTGCGTGGCTGCCGGGCTATTGGCCAGAGTCAATCCACCACATCAAGGAAGACGTTGACAACTGGGAGTGACTTCAGTGGGAGGCTGCCAAGATGCGCAGGGGCTGCAGCACTTGCCTGGGGAGCAGAAACTGAGGGAAAGGGCTGCCTTCGGCCTGGGAAAGGGAAGGTCTGGGGAACCTCATAGCAGCCAGCCAGTCCCTGCAGGGAGGTTTTCAGGAAGATGGAGCCAGTCTTGTCACCGTGGTGCTTGGCAGGACGATAATAGACGATAGTCAAATGTTGAAATAAGGAATGTTGAGGCTGGAGATAGGGACAATCTTTTTCTCCATAAGGGCATCCAAACATTGAAGCAGGTTTCCCAGAGATGTTTTCCTGTCTTTGTCCTTGGACATTTTCCAGCCCCCATGTGGCAAAGCCTTGAGCAAAGTGGTCTGACTCCGTAGCCGATTCTGCTGTGAGCATGAGGTTGGACTGGAGACCTACTGAGGTCCCATTCAGGAGAGTGGAAAACTAAATGATGCTGTGGTTCCTTCCTCTCTAGGTGTGCCCTTGATGACAGTAGGGAAAGCTGTCAGGTTCCCCGTGACCATGGAAGTAAGTCAGATGCTGGCATAGTCAGATCAGCTGAAGTTGTCTTCTCCTCCTCCAGGCAGTGTTGCTCAGATGCAGGACTGCTTCACAGGTATCCCCAAACAGCCCTGGTTATTTCCTTTGCTTCACCATTCATTCCCTTTTCATTCTTTTCCCACCTCTCAAGTCCTGCTCTTTAACCATCCTTATCCCCACCCATGCAAAAAGCCAAGGACTTTTCACTGTTTATCCAGTGGCCCTGCATTTGCTCACTTTGAACCTTCCTTTGGTGTCTCTGCGGTGGTTACTGTGGTGCTTTCTACCTCGCATTGCAACTCAACTTAACGCTAGTACTCTTTTCTTCTCTGTAGTGTCCTGCAGCTACTTAAGTTCTGATCTTGTTAGAGGCACCACGACTCAGGATGGCCGTTGGCACGCATACTTTAAAAGCTGGACTGTTGGAGGTTCAGTCCAGAGGGACCTTGGCACACCTGGGATTTGGCCAGCAGAAACCTCAAGGTTTTGAAGGAAAAGCTCAGAAACAACTCCATGCAGCAGCATGGACAGGGACCTGACTGACTAAGGGAACTGTGACAATGCCATATGAGTCAGTGGTTCTCACATTTCGAAAGGAGAGTGGAGTGTCTGGAGGAGGTCTGCCAACTTGAAGTGAAGGGCCTAAAGGATGAGCTGTGGGGAGAGTCTGAGGGAGCTGGGTGTCTGTAGCCTGCTGAAGTGGAGGCACGGGTTTACCTAGCAAGAGCCTGCACCTGCCTGGAGGGATAACGGAGCCAACCTGTTTTCTGCAGTCACCATTGATACGACAGAAGGAACAGCCACAAGCTGCCTCTTGGGAGCTTTAGGCTGAACCTCAGGAAAAATAAAATGGACTAGGAGGAGCGTTGCCATGATCTCCACCTTTGGAGCTCTTCAAGTTTCAGCGCCGCAAAGTCACGGCCAGCCTGGAGGCTGGACTAGAGACCCCCTCGCAGCAGTCTCTTTCCCAACAGGCCTGTGCCTTGCCACATGTCATATGAGAAGAGACTAAGCTGGAGGAGAGGGTCTCTACATCACAGGACAATTCAGGGTGGAAGGAGGGTCAGGAGGTCTCTAGAGTTGCACTGGCTCCAAGCAGGGCCAGCTCTGAGGTCAGACCAGCTTGCTCGCTAAATGCCAGAATCCGGAGAAAGAGTTTACACATGAACCAGGCATCTGTGCCGCCGTTACAGAAATGGAGACAAGGCCTTTGACCAGCTCCCTGAACACAGCTATTGGTACGTCATGCCCCCTGAGAACATCCATCCTCCCGGGAACATCCATCTTCTTGTCCAAAGGAGTGGGATCCTTATGCAACTATCCTGCCATATCTCCAGACCATGGGGTGCTTTACACTGTAAACAGAACTGAAGGAAAGCCTCTGACTTGGGTACGGTCAACTGAATTGCTAAAAGAGGGCAAGATGGAGGGATCTCGGAGCTTCCAGGTTCTTCCTGAAGATAGAAGGCCTCAGATATAGGAACAGAAGATAACAGTTTTGAACTAGCCTAGGCTTTAGATCATTTCACATGTGATGGCTCTGCTCCATCCTTTCAGTCATTGGCACCCAGAAACCTCATCTGCTTTTCCTTCCTCTCCTCCCAAAAGCTGATCAAGTGATGGGAAGAAAGGAAGGAGAAAGGCCCTAGGCCTCTGTGACTCACCTGGGCTCTGGCACTTGGAGGGCCACAGTGTCATCCATTGTACACCCCATAAAGAATCAAGCTGGGAAGTGACTCTTCACGTACAAGTGAACAAGGTCGATGGACAGGCAAGGCTATGTCTGGAGACCAGTACACCTAGAGCATCGATCAAGCTGGGGCTGAAACTCAGGCCTGGTCTTCAATGGTCTCCTGGGCCCATGGACAGAGGTGTGGATGGAGGCCCCAGGTGAGGCTGATTAGGGTCCTGAAGGCCTGTGGATGCTCTCAGGGCCCTGACACTGCCCCCATGGGATCCCACCTGCCAGTGCCCTCAGTAGGCCAAGTTCTCATTCCCGCATGTGCAGGGTCTGTGCTCGGCTACTCTCCTTCCCCGCTTCTGTGCAGATCTGGGAGACCACAGTTTCATGCTGACTACAACCAAGGCTGAAACTGGTCTTCCCACCCCTGACCAACTTTTCCTCTTTTGGGAGTACAAGGTCCAGGTGAGCCTCAGACTGGGTGGCACAGTTAGAAGCTGACCCACACACAAGATCCCGCCTAACCTGTTGCATGTCCCATAGAGAACATCCACACATCTGACCTGCTCTGGTAGCAAGCAGGGCATCCTCCACTTCTCGCCTTCCCTGTTAGTCTCGCCTAAAGATGTTGTATCTCCGTCAGTCACAAAAGCTGTGGGAGCTGTCCTTTTCCGTCTTGGCTCTTGCTCCCCTAACGTCACAGCTTTGCGATGGCATGTTGTCCTCCTGCTGTCTGTGCTCCAGGCTGTGGGCTTTGGTGCACATTAGGCCTGTAGCACCTCAGATGTGGCACCAGGGCCAAGGGCAGATTTGTCACATGGACACCTGATACCAAAAGATTGGCCCTCTTTGTGTGGAAAGGCTTCACAGCCGATGTGTGCTGGAGTGGATGGCAGGAGGCAACATAATGATGAAGGAGGTTCTCACAACGAGAGCAAAAGCTGCAGTCCCCAAGACCAGACAGAAAACGGCCTTGGGCTGTGCAGCCCTGGCAGGAGAGGGGTTTGTTGTCCCAGGTGACACTTGCAGCAATGAGTGGGGCCTGTGACAGAGGTGAAGCCGATCTCCAAGAAGGACAAGCTGCTGCTGAGAAAGTCCCCGGGGGAGGACAGCCTGTCATCCAGCCACACTGTGGACATCATGCTGGGGGCTGACTGGCTAGATAGCAGCTCTGCAGAGAAGTACCTTAGGGTCCTGGAGGGCAAGCAGCTGAGCATGAGCCAGCCAGGCAGCCTCGCAGCAAAGGCCAGCAGCCTCCTGGGCTGCATTAGGAAAAGCATTGCCGGCAGATGGAGGGAAGTTAACCTTCTCCTCCACTGAGCACCGGTGGGCCACATCTGGAGTGCTGTGTCCAGTGCTGGGCTCCCCAGTGCAAGAAAGTTGTTGACCTGCTAAAGCAAGGCTATCAAAGGGCCACAAAGCTGATTTAAGGGACCGCAGCATCTTCCATAGGACGGAAGGCTGAGAGGTCTGGGACCGTTAAGCCTGGAGAAAAAATTGCTCAGGAGTGTGGAGTAATAGGGCACGGACTGTGGCAGGGCTTCAGGCCAAAGACCTTTATTGTTAGCGTAGCGTGCTTTTTATACAAATACAGCCCGTTCACGCACCTAAAAGTGCTACCCGGTTGGCTATTGCTTTAAGTCCACGCGACTCTCACAGAGGCAGGATTGGTCGCCTCTGTATGTCCACGCGCTCCTTTGCTTCTTCTTAGTTGTTTACCACAGCTCCTTCTCTTCAAGGTTGAGCCCTGCAGGTGTCCGGCTGTTTACCAGCTTCTCAATGCCACAGCTCCTTCTCCTTAAGGTCGAGCCATGCAGGGTGATCCCAATATCAACCCCTTTTTGTTTATCTATAAACAAAACCTGATGGTTCATTCGCAACCCGAGGACTGTGAGGAAGATGAACCATCTGTACACTCTTCTATCGTCCTGCACCACGAACTCAGCCCAGCAGTCGGTAGGTGCCAGCTTTACGTGGGCGTCCCCACGGAGGCAACGGTGGCCTTGCCGTACACCGGCCCACTGCCCTTTGGGAAATCCCGGTATTTATACATTTGCAGAGGAACGAGTTTCGACACACGTGGCCAGCGAGTGTCAGAACACGCCTTGGTTGCCACCTTTCAACACAGAGAGCCTATGGCATACGCGCCCGCTGGCCAGACGTGCTGCACGTGCCCCAGCCACCCTGTCTGTTGGTTCGTAGGCTTTGTTCATGTGGCATATTACCGTAATCCAGCAGTCACATATCAACCATGCTCAAGCCAATAGCAGAATGTTACAAGGCAAACAAAATTGTGAATTGTGCTTTATATTCCTCCGTTACTGCATGTCTTCCCCATCCTCCCCTAACCTTGATCAACTTTCTTATCTCTTGGGCTGTTTTCTCTCACCCAGCATAGTATCTGTTTCTTACCCAGCCATCCATTTTCTGATATTCTAACTGCAGTTTTCTCACAGGCCAAAATTCCATCTGTTAACCCCTCCGTATGTATACGATAATTGGCGATAATTTCCATTTCTGCCGACAAGCTAACTATTGCTTTTTCTAGCTGAGATAAACGTCTGAGTCCCAAACAGGATTCCAATTGAAGTTTACAATGTATTACATTATATACATTAACCACTCTGCTAGACTTAGGCTTGCGGTCATACAAGGATATGTAGGACAGAAGGTTACACTTCATCACACGAATCAGATGAACATATTTCACATAGCTGTACTACTCCTCGTGATGGGAAAAGCGCCCGTACAAAGCTATGATAACCTTTATTATATCTCACCAAGGGATTTGTAGTTATAGAGTGCTTTGCCCTAAAAGCTTTCCATGTTCCTCTAATGATACCGCTAATTTCAGTCTGATTAATTATCTGTGTTATAAATGATTTAGTCCCAAACAGGATTCCAATTCAAATGTACAATTTATTAAGCGAATAGAGGCAAGCAAACAGCGCTGGGTGCGCCGGGAGTCTCCGCTCCACCAAGACGCACGCGGTACAGCTCCTGTTCCTGGTTTATATCCTGTCCGTTAATACATATTCATGAACAGGCGTGTCTTCTTTGGCGCATGCCCTCTTCTCCTTCTAGGATCTTCTCGAATCTTCCTCAGCGTGATCCTGTTCGCTAATACATATTCATGAATAGGCGTGTCTGCTAATACATGTTAATGAACAGGCGTGTCTTCTTCAGCGCATGCCCTCTTCTTCTGCTAGAGTCTTCTCGAATCTCCCTCGGCGTGCCCCCAGGATGACCCCAAACCGTATGCATGCACTTTCTTTACACAATACTATGCGGTCAGTGGTCAAACTGGTTTGAGCTGATATACCAGCCAAGTAGTTTAACTTTCTCCTGTAAAATACCCCTTTTTATGGTGCAGGAGAAATCCATAAAAGTCCAGAAGCTTACACTTCATCACACGAATCAGATGAACATATTTCACAATCCCCCATCTTTTTCTTTATAGTATTGATTCGTGTTTTCGTTTCCAATTGAGTACTGCAGATATCTGCATTCCTTGTATAACCGAGTAGATTAATCTAGTAACAATTCCCCACATATCCCCAATACAACTATCCCGATTTTAGTAAGCCAATCACCACCCATAAAATCTCCCCAAAATCCTCCTAGATTGATTCCATTCCAAGTTTATCTCTCAGGAGGCCATTCGTTATACACCTGGACTCCTAGTCGCTCTCCCTAATTTATGGGTAACAGGAAAAAACTAGGTTTTATTGTTGATTACACGTACGGGCTGTACAATTAGAAAAGGTCCTCAGTTTTCCCATTTTTCTGGGGTAAACCCCAGCTGGACTTGTTCCAATATTGACTACAGTTATTTGCCGTAGTCAGAGTCAAGGAACTCACCCCAAGTAGAACTAGAAGAGGTCCGGTCAGGGCCATAGTGGTCGGCGGTCACAGCCCAAAGGGGTTGCAGCCCTTGGCAGACCCTTTTTAAGCCGCAACACCAGTTCCCCTCCGGTCTTGCCCTCTTCCTTCCTTTAAGGGGGTGCTTTCTTAGTACCCAAATTAATTGAGCACTGCTTGTGAAGGCCAGAGCTTTGCTAGATCAGTGGTTTGTCCAGACCTGAGCACTTGCCCGAGCCTGGCGATCCTCTTTATTTGCAAGGCTTTATGGCTACAGAAAACTGCCAGTTAGCCTGCAGTTCTTACAAATAAACACCACCTTCTACACCAAGGACAAATTCTAGTTCCAGCTCCTTTTTCCTGTTCTTCTTTTGCCAACAACTCCTTCCGATGATACTCGTTTGGAGTACCCATTGTTGTTTCCTATTACCCTTTCCCATTGTTTTCCAAACTTGGGGATTACTTATATTGCTCTCCATAGCTTCCCATGGCCATCGTTCACCTCGATTTGTTCCACCACAAACGTAACAATTAGTTACATTCAATGACTTAGCAATGTTTTCAGCAAGATTTACAAGTAGATTTTTAGCAACTGTGGGAATTTCATGTTTCACTCCTGTTTCTATTACAGGAGTAGCCGCAATAAAATTCCCACAGCAATTTAGTCAGATGTGACCTTCCACTCCTTCCCTGGACCTTTCACTCGTGACACATGTGTCCATCCTTTTTCAGCAGTTCTCACAGCTGTTTCTGTAGTGAATAAAACAAGGAAAGGTCCTTCCCAGAGGGGAGATAGGTTTCCTTCTTTCCATGTTTTTATCAGAATTTTATCTCCTGGTTCTAACTGATGAATTGCAAATCCTAAAGGTGGTGTTTGGGCCACCATCCCAATCTCTCTTCATTCTTTTAATCTTTTTCCAATGGTAATTATATCTTGTTGGATACTATGATCCTCAATTACATTGTTCCCCAGAGGCATTCCTTGAAAATAAGGCATGCCATAGAACATTTCATATGGCGATATTCCAGTCTCACTGTATGTTTTTGTTAAGTGCCAATGGTAAACATTTCGTCCAGGGCATTTGTGTCTCAATCATTAATTTAGCCAATTGTTGTTTTATTGTTTGATTCATTCTTTCTACCTTCCCCGAGCTTTGTGGGTGCCACAGAGTGTGGTATTCCCACTGAATACCTAATGATTGACATAATAGTTTTATTATTTTAGAAGTAATGTGTGTGCCCTGGTCAGAATCAATGTACTGGATTATCCCATATCTAGGTATCAAATGTTCCAATAAAATTTTTACCACCATCTGTGCCATAGCTCGTGCTACAGGGTACGCTTCTACCCACTGTGTTAAATGATCTACTATTACCAATAAATATTTTATCCTCCCTACCTTAGGCAATTCAGTGAAATGGACTTGTACTTTCTCAAAAGGTCTGTAAGCTGTTTTTCTCCCTCCCGTGGCTGCTTGTCGAAACACTGTCTTATTTACCTTTTGACAAATTAAGCAACCTTGTGTAATTTGCTTTGCTATTTCAAAAATTCCAATACAACCAAATTGTTTAAGAAAATGATCACTTAACGCTTTTGTACCCCAATGTGTTTGTGCATGCAAACGTTCTAATAATCGCCTGGTGTAGGCTTTTGGCAGCATTTCTCGCCCATCGGGCAGTGCCCATTTTCCTTGTTCTATTTAGCTCCTATTTTCTTCAATTTTGTTTGTCCTTCTGGGGTAAACTCCTTCTCTCTTTCCTCTCGTCCTTCTTTGCTGGTGTCCTCCTTTGTTTGTATGACATTAATTTTGGCAACTTTAGTCCTCAAGGCTGCTTCCTGGGCCTCTTTAGCTGCTAAGTTATTTCCTCTAATTTGGTAATCACCAAAAGTCCCTTTTGGTCTCCCCTCACATGTACCACTGCTATCTCCTTTGGTTCTCTTAACGCCTTCAAAATCTTTCCTATTAATTCTTGATGTATTAAATTCCTCCCGTGAGTATTAATCAAACCTCTTTCTTCCCAAATTTTTCCAAAAGTGTGGACCACCCCATATGCGTATTTAGAATCTGTAAATACAGTCCCGCTTCTTCCTTTTAATAATTCCAGGGCCCTACACAGCGCATACAGCTCACAAGCCTGAGCTGACCATGATGGACTAAGAGGTCCTGATTCCACAATTTCTAAGTCCTTATTAATTATTGCATATCCCGATTTTCTCTTCCCTTCTACCACTCGGGAGGAGCCATCTATAAACAGCGCTTCTCCATTTTACAACTCAGCATCTCTTAGATCTGGTCTCACCTTAGTCTGGGTCTCAATTACCTCTAAACAGTTATGTTGTAATTCCTCTGATGGTTCTCCAAACAAAAATTGTGCTGGACTCTGAGCAGAAGTCACCCTCAGTTCTAAGTCAGGGGAGTCTATTAGTATTGCTTCATACTTTAGGGTCCGGCTGTCCGTTAACCATTTTTCCGCTTCTTGTTGTAAAACATTTCTGACATTGTGTGGGGTATACACTGTTAAAGGAGCACTAAAGGTAATCTTCCTAACTTCCTCTATTAATAATGCTGTAGCAACCAAAGCTTGGAGACAAGCAGGCCATGCTCTGCTTACTGGATCAAGTAACTTAGAACAATGCCCCATGGGTTTTTTGGATTCCTGCCCAGTCTTGAGTAAGAACTCCATATGCTGTCTGGCTTGATGTATTCACAAAGAGATAGAAAGGTTTTTCTAGATCTGGGAGGCTCAATACAGGTGCTTGTATTAATGCCCTTTTTACTTCCTCAAATCTCTGATCATCTTCAATAAACCACTTAAGTTGGTTATTAGTTAATTTTTCATATAAGAATTTTACTTTATCACTATAATTTTCAAGCCATGGTCTACAATATCCTACTAATCCCAGTATTTGCCTAATTTCCGTTTTAGTCTGTGGGGGTCTTAAGGATAGAATCCCAGATACCCTATCAGGATCTAACTTCTTCCTTCCCTTACTCAGCCAATGTCCTAAATATTTTACTTCTTGTTCTACAAACTGTAGCTTTGATCGGGACACCTTTAATCCCTTTTCCCCTCGAAAATTTAACAATTTAATGGTGGTTTTTCGGATCCCCTCTTCAGTTTCTCCTGCTACTAATGAATCGTCCACATATTGCAATAATTTTACCTCCTTAGGTATTGTGAAATCTTGTAGAATTGTTTCTAAAGTTTGTCCAAATAGATTTGGTGACTCCGTAAACCCTTGTGGTAACACAGTCCATCTTAATTGTTGTTTTTGTCCTGTTTCGGGGTCCTCCCACTCAAAGGCAAAATAATCTCTGGATGCCTCATCCAGAGGACAGGCCCAAAAAGCATCTTTCAAATCTATTACACTATACCAAGTATGTTTGGGAGATATATGACTCAATAAAGTATAAGGATTTGCCACCACAGGGAATTTAGTGATTTTTCGCTGATTTACAGCTCTTAAGTCCTGCACCATCCTGTATGACCCATCCGGCTTTTTTACGGGAAGAATGGGCGTGTTACGAGGTGACATACATGGTTCTAGGGTTCCTTTTTCCAAAAGTCTGTCAACTACAGGTTTTAATCCTTTTCGACCCTCCATAGGTATAGGGTATTGCTTGATTCTAATTGGGCGGTGCGGATCTATTATTTGAACCCTTATGGGGTCCATTTTTATCTTTCCAGTTTCCCCTTCCTTATACCACACTGAGGGGTTAATAGCTTCTTCATCCTCTTGTGTTAAAGTGTATAATTTAATCTGCAATTTGTCCCCTTGACTCTGAATGCTCAAGTTTAACTTCAAAATCAAATCCCTTCCTAATAAATTGTATTCCGCTTCAGGGAGCAAAAGTAAATCATTAAGACAAATTTTCTTTTCTGTTTCTACTTCTACATCTTTCAATATATTTACTTTAAAAGGCTCTCCTTTTGCTCCTGCTACTGACACGTAACTCTTCCCTTTTTCTATTCCTTTTGGAAGTTTTTGAATGGTTGACTTTTCGGCCCCTGTATCCACTAAAAATAAAACTTCCTCTTTATGGGGACCAATTAATAATTTTATCAAGGGCTCTGTTGATGTTGAAGTCCCCAGAAGATAGAGCCCCCGACACCCCTAATCTTCTTTGAACATCTTCTCATCTTGTTCCCGCTGACGGCAGTTCTTCTGAACATGTCCCCTCTTGTTACAGTAGTAACAGACGGGAATTGTAAATCTTCCTCGATAAGGCTGTCCCCGGGGTGTCTGCTCTATTCTTTTTTCCCTTTTCTCTCCAGGAGTCGTCTTATTTTTCTGACTTTCCCTTACTGCTGCTACAAAAATTTTTGCTTTTGCTTTTTGTTTTTCTTCGTCCCTCCTAACATAGACTTTCTGGGCTTCTCTAAGTAACTCCTCTAATCCTCTTTCTTGCCAATCCTCCAATTTTTCTAATTTCCTTCTTATATCCCCCCAGGATTTAGCTACAAATTGTGTTCTAAGGAGTGCGGTCCCAGCCACTGTATTCGGATCAATTCCAGAATACATTGGTAGGTTTTTCCTCAACCTCTCCAACCATTCTGTTGGAGATTCGTCTTTCCCTTGTTGTTCATTAAATGCTTTAGTAATGTTTTGCCCTCGGGGAACCGCTTCCCTTATTCCCTGTATGATTAACGTTCTCAAATCCCTCATATTTTGTCTTCCTGGGGGTTGTTGATGATCCCAGTGGGGATCCACATTTGGCCACTGCTGATCTCTCGGGGGTCCTGCCTGATTCTCTCTTTCCCAAATTCTCATTCCAGCTTGTCTAATCATTCCCCTTTCCTCAACAATGAATAGGATCCCTAAAATGGACTGTATTTCTTCCCAGGTATAAGTACTGGGGCCTAGGAATTGGTCCAATTTTTCAGCTACTCCGAGGGGATCATCTAATAGGGTCCCCATTTCTTTCTGGAAATTTCTCACGTCTGTGGTATTTAACGGGACTGCCACAAACCCCATGCCTCCCTGATTGCCTCCGAGGGGTACTTCTCGTAAGGGATATAGAGAAGCTCCCTCAGATACAGCAGTCCTACTTCTCGTACATGCAGCCGGAGGTCGATCTAATTCCGGTGCTGTTGGTGGTGGAGACAGGGGCAACGGTGGTACAGAGAGAGGTACTACGGCCACCGGAGGGGGAGCCGCCGCCGGAGATGGATTATTAGAACATGGAGGCGGTAGGTTATCCAGTGGCTCCCATTTATCATCTTTTTCCTTTTCACTTTTCCCCTCTTCTTCTTCCTCAAACTTTTCATCTGTTTTTAATGTAAGTATTGAGGCTGGAAAAGAACGTAAAGTTCTGTCCCATAATCCTGCATAATCACTTTCCTCCTGACTAAAAGGTTCCTTTGAATTAACATATATATTTAAGGCCTGGCAGATCCAGTCTTCAAAAGATCCAAAAACGGGCCAAAAGACATGTGGTCTCAAAGGTTCTTTTGGCCATTCTACCATACAATATTGAACTAATTTTAATTTACTTTTTCCTTTTCTGGGGCCCCTATCATTCCAATTTTCAATCATTATTCCTAGTGGACTCTCCGGAGGTATTTCTAGTAATTCGCTCCCTTTCTTCTGGTCCTGGGGTCTCGATTTCGTCTGACCCATCTAGGAATTTTTACTGTGGCAATTCCTACAGCCCTTGGCTACCAGTAAGAGTGTCTTGCAGGGGGTTTAGGACCTATCACCCACCCACGAATCCTATAAGAATTGCTTCGGTCCTTCACCGGCCAAGTCCCTCGCGGGAGATTGGAACCGCGGTTAGAAGGCCTCCACAATCGCTTCGGAACTAGCTTCCGTCTCAGTCACACTCTTACACACACAGGCAACCGAATCCTACCCAACCGAACGGTATACACCTTAAATACTTACGACTCCGTCGTCTTCGTTCGGATCTTCGCGCGCAGAATTACGGGCAAAATAAACTGCTGCAGCCGGCAAGGGAGCTCATAAAAAATCAAATTCTTTGCTTGCCCCTATTCAGGTTCAGGATGGCGTTAGTCCCGACCCGACCCGATCAGGAGCCACCAAAAGGTGGGGCGCCCCTCCTAGATCAAGTCAGAATTCAGGAACCAAGACCATCCCGGACGAGCCCCCAATTGTTATAAATGATTTCGTCCCAAACAGGATTCCAATTCAAATTTACAATTTATTAAGCGAATAGAGGCAAGCAAACAGCGCTGGGTGCGCCGGGAGTCTCCGCTCCACCAAGACGCACGCGGTACAGCTCCTGTTCCTGGTTTATATCCTGTCCGTTAATACATATTCATGAACAGGCATGTCTTCTTCAGCACATGCCCTCTTTTCCTGCTAGAGTCTTCTCGAATCTTCCTCGGCGTGCCCCCAGGATGACCCCAAACCTTATGCATGCACTTTCTTTACACAATACTATGCGGTCAGTGGTCAAACTGGTTTGAGCTGATATACGAGCCAAGTAGTTTAACCTTCTCCTGTAGAATACCCCTTTTTATGGTGCAGGAGAAATCCATAAAAGTCCAGAAGATTACACTTCATCACACGAATCAGATGAACATATTTCACACCTCTAAGTATGGATCTGCATGTGGCCCACAATCTAGTAATGTTTCTTGCATATGGACCACCCCTGATCATAAAAGACGTTTTAAACAATGGGTGAAGAGACCCCATTATACCATGTCATTGGAACCAGACAGGCTATGGAATTGTATAAACAAGATAAATTGTTACAATATGGATGATTATCTATGGATACCGTTTGCCTCAGACCTCCATCACGCCTTAAGAAGTATATGCCTGTGCCACAATTACAGTGCTCCAATCCCTAGCTTACAGACAGCATGTCAGATAGAATCCTCTAAACACATGGCTAGTAAATGTAGGATTCCTTCCCAACATTATAAAAAACGGATGCAAGACTCATGAGCCAGTAGTAAAGAGCACAAGTACCACTCTAATGTATCCTGCACTGCTTGAGACCGTATGGGTATGTTCTAATGAAGAGATATCAGATTACAGTCAACCCTATTGGGATGGGTTAGAATGCACTTTAGGAATTCCACAAGTTTATCTCCCATAATAGCTTTTAATCATACTCAGGAGTCATTCACTGTAGTCATTAATGAAACCAAGAGGGTACAGAACAAAGAGAAATGTATTGCCCTCCGTGTCACGGCCAAGCTATTATACAGCAGGGATGAGAGTAAGCTTAGCAATGGGATTGTTTTGGACTTCTTCGGCTGTGATAATTGAAAATTGATTATATCTAGAAAATCTACCATGGCAAGGAGAGACTCTAGCTAATTGTATGCAGCCAGCCAGCAAGGCTAAGCAACACCCAGCTTGTACCCACGAGCAGCCTCACAGATGACTTTAGAAAATCAATTAGCATTGAATATGGTACTACTAAAGGAGAACAGCGTTTGTGGATGGCTGAATAACACCTATCCTGGCAAAACCTGCTGTCAATTCCAAATGTGTCCGCTACTCTGCATCAAGCTAGAGATGAAATGCAAAAAACTGTGGACCAAACCCATGAGCTCAATGAGAAGATGAAACCAAGCAACTGGCAATGAACGAGGTGGATTTAAAATATTTTCAGTTGGCTCAGATTAAAAGTTAGTGGATGGGATCATAGTCTAACCCAGTATGTATTAATGTTTATCATAATGATTGTTATTGTCCGTATTTGATTGTCACGTGTGAAATCTATGATAACTAGAGCTGTAACCATGCGTGTTAAGAGGATTCACATCTATGATCCTGAATACATCCCTTTAATACCATCCCCTATTATAAATTGCGACGAGCGAGGGAAGGCAAGCAGTCGACTCAATATGAGTGATAAGGCAAGCTTCAACTTTATTGCAAAACCTTACACATATTTATACACTAAGTTCTACCTTATGCATACTTGTCTTACAATCATTGGCTTAGCCCTAAAGATTGCATTATCATACTCCTCCTACTTGCGGTTACTGCTACGTGGTCCGGGTTCCATCCTGTTTTTCTTATACAGTGCTGCTTCTTAGCTGTTTACCACAGCTCCTTCTCCTCAAGGCCGAGCCCTGCAGATGTCCAGCTGTTTACCAGCTTCCCAATGCCACAGCTCCCTCTTCTCAAGGCCGAGCTGTGCAGATATCTAGCTGTTTACCAGCTTCTCAATGCTGCAGCTCCTTCTCCTTAAGGTCGAGCCGTGCAGAGTGATCCCAACAATAAATTACCAACCAACAAGAGAGGATGAAAACACAGGAAGGAGAGATGAATGCCTCGACCCACCTAAATACAAATTACACAATGTTCCTCTTAGTGAGTTGTGACTAAGGTCACAGGGTGGATAATGTGGGAAACCACTGTGGGTCTGTAGGGAGTAGCAGGGTTTGACTGGAGCAACACGCTCCTCTTCAAAAGCAACCCTGATGGGTTGCAGTCAGACAGTCTCATAACTGACTATTGTTGAGTGATGTCTGAGATGAGGCGAAAGCCTTGCAGCCTGATGTTCTACGGCAAGGCCACAAAGACCTCCATCAAACGTGAGTAAGCTGACCATTATTAATAACTGAAATTCTTATTAACTATTCATTCCTATTGATCGATGCTATTTGAGTTATATAGTATCTATCGGTCTACAACAAATAAATGAATAAAAAATTAATGAACTGATTAAGTTTTTATTAATCAAATTAGTCTAAATCAATCATTAATAATTACTTATTAATAACAGTCGTTACCTATTAAGATCGATTATTTTATTTATTAGTATTTTGTGGTACTGCATTAACACTACTGTCCTCCAGTTACTTATCATGTATTTTTTTTTCTTTATCATCACTCTGATTTACTGTTGTAATTATCTACTATCAATTCATCATTATTAATTATCATTAATTACACGTGCTACACGACGGCTCTGTTCCTCACCTAGAACTTGTTATCAGTAAAGTAGTTCCTTATTAACGTGATCTTAATCCACTGGATGTTAATTCCAGTAAATATTAATCTGTATTGCTCTATCGCTAATCATTACTTCGTATATTAATTACCGGTTAATGAATTATTTATTACATTCATTAACCATAGGTCGGTGTATGTTAATCCATCAAGAATTAGCAGAGAGTGCCAGATCAGCATTTGTCCTAAACCTGCTCTCCCCACTCCCTCCTCCCAAACCGCCCGCCTGCCCTCACCCCGGAGAGTTCTGTGTCAAGACACCCACACGCACCCTGCACACCCCCCGTTTCTTTTTGATTGTCATTTTTTTAGCTATTTATTTATCTAGCCTCCCTCCCCCTTACCTTTTCTTACTCTTCTCTCTCACCACCGGGGACCGGGGACCGGGGACCAGGCAGAGGCGGCGGTGCCCAGCCCCAGCCGCCCGCCCTCCCCACCCCACCGCAGCGAGCCCCATTGCTACAAGGCCGCCAGAAGTTAATCTGCTTATGTGTAAACGTGGTGGCAGCTGAGGTATGTTTAAGAATACTGGTAAGTGTTGCTAGAAACCTACAAATATTTTCCGGGTGTTAACCGCGGGGTGCCAGCTTTGTGGGCCTACCACCCAGCACCCAGCTCTGCGCAGGTCTGGAATAAACCGGTATCTCGTCTCGGTGTGTGAGACTGGCCTATCGCACGCCGGGAAACGAAACCGCCTTTTCGGACACCACCATCAGCAAAGCAGCGACCCCGCTTTGCCTGAGGCTGCTGGGCCTGTCCTCTGGGCGCTGCTCACCACTGGAACGCATCCCGCTGGCGACGGACACGCCGACGGCCGCTAGCGAGAGGCGCGGCCCACCTCTCCGGCAGCCGGAGCCCGGCCTCGGGGACGCAGGTCTCTGCCCAGGCCGAGGCACGGGGCTGCTGCTTTCCCAGGGACGGCTTCAACCGGGAGCCGAGCCGAGCACATCGCCCGCAGGCGGACACCGAGGCGGGCCACAGCGCAGGCTGTAGCAGAGAAGGCGGCGTTGTCCACAGCGTTACCAGACTTTTTCGTTTCTTACTGCGTGCACACCCGCCACACACGCTCCCAAACCGGCCCCGGCACGAACCCCTCGCCCGCGGCCACACGCACACACGGAGACACCCCCCCTCCCCCTTCCGCCAGCAGTTTTGCCGGCCCGGGGAAGGAAGGAAGGCGGGAGACTTTAGGACCCCGCGGCGTCCCTGCCGCACCCGTGCCCCCCTCCCGCCTTTCGTCCTCAGTCCGTCGGTCGGCCAGTCCGTCGGTCAGTCACCCTGCTGAAGGTATGCGAGGCACAAAGCGGGGGTATTGTTTAGGCTCTGTCAGGAGTCAACGAGGCGCAAGCCTGAGGGAAGGAACAAGGCAACCGCAAAGGGAACGCAACTGCCGACCTTTGAGTGAACTATCGTAAGTAACATCTAATTAACATCGACTCGGCATAGCACAAGCCTGCCCTCCGGTAGGGGAAGACCCCTACCCACAGAAGCCCCTTCCTCACGGGGCACGCGCAGTAAAAAAGGAGGACGCTGTCGCCGTGGAGACGAGGCTTGCGGGAACCAACAGGCGCAAGGGCGCCTGCGCCAGCTCTCAAGAAAATAACGGTGACTTGTTGCTCGGAGCGTAGAAATATTTTCCCTGCGTTAACCGAGGCGCGCCAGCTTTGTGGGCCTACCACCGGCACCCAGCTCGGCGCAGGGGCGGAAGAAAAGCCGCCGTCTCGACTCCGTGTGTTTCCCGGCGCTCTGCGCACCGGGTGACGGAACCCGCGTTTGGCACAACAGCCCCGCTGCGCGCGGGCCGCCGCCGCCGCGCGGTGAAAACCAACGAACGCGAACGGCGGGGGAGGTGAAAAACGAAAAGAGAAAAAAACCCCGAACCCAACCGACCCAAACAGAAACCTCCGAAAAGCGCCGCCATCCCCCCTCCCCCAGCCAGCCTCTGCGCCAGGCTCCCTCCCCCGCCGCCGGGGGGGCCGGTTGCCGGGCAGCGGGGCACGCGCGGCTGCAGCCCCCCTTGCCCCCCGCTGCTCCGGGGCGCCGGAGAGTCTGCGGCCGGGGGGGGCCGCACCCACCGGCCTGCGGGTCCGGAGCTGCAGCGCAGGGAGGGGGAGCGCACGCGCGCGGGGGGGGGTGGCTGAGTGAGTCTGAGCGCGCGTGTGTCGCGGGGGGGGGGCGGTGTCTGCAGGATCGCGGGCGCAGACTTTAATATATTTATTTTTAACAACGGCTTGTTTAGCCTGGGGAAGTGGAGGGTCAGGGCACTGCAGTAGCTGCAGCCTGCAGCTGCTTGAAGAATGGTTTTGTGATAAATGATTTAGTCCCAAACAGGATTCCAATTTAAGTTTTCAATTTATTAAACAAATAGAGGCAAGCAAACAGCGCTGGGTGCGCCGGGAGTCTCCACTCCACCAAGATGCACACCTTCACTTCTTACAATTCCTTCCTTTATACTTCTCTAGGCTTCGTTTCTTGCCTTTCTCCGCCTTTTTCTTGGAAGATGACTCTTTCTTTAAGTACGTCACCACTTCCCCGGTCTGCGCATGCTTCATCTTTTTCTAGGTGGTCGTCCGGTGGTCGTTGGGAGGAAGATGCTCCTCTTCGTCAGTGCACTCTACATGACCTCTCTGTTTGTGCAGGCGCTCCGTTATTCTACTTATATTATGCTACTTTATTTGGCTATACATTTTCTTGACATTTCTGCGGTTATTTACAACACTGGTTTGCACTAGTATATCAGGAACTAACTTACATATCAGGAGGCTACATAAGCTACACATATCAAGGGAGTTACCCAAACTATACTTATCAGGAAGTTACATAAAGACTACCACTCCCCTGTTTATGGTCATGCCCTACATATATTCCTTTATTTCAATATAAATGACATTTGCTTCAAGCTTATATTCACTAGATTTTCTTTACACGAATCGCTCATTCCTCACAATCCCCCGTTTTCTTTTTCACCACTGTGATTTGTGTAAAATTTATTTAAAGTTTGTTTGATGGGTATTAACTCGGGTTCCTCTATATGTTTTACCAACATTAAAACATGTTTTCTCTCACTCTGTGTTGGTTCTATTGGAGTGGCTGTAAATTTCATTCCATTAATCGCAGAAGCTACAGCTTGTGAAAGACAAGGAATTAGACATGGTATTATTAACATACCTCCAAACAATCCTAACAAAACGATAATGATTTTTGTTACCCAGTTTCCTGAGAATAAATTTTCCCACGTTGTCCATAGTCCTTGGACATTTATTCCATTCCACGTTTGGACTGGCACATGGGCTACTTTTTTCATTTCTCTTACTAATTCATTGATGGCTTTTCCTTCATCATTTATCTCTAAACAACAATTTGTGAGATTAAATTTTCCACAGACTCCTCCTTCCTGTGCTAGTAAATAGTCTAGTGCGAGTCTATTTTGATATAGGGCTGTACGCATTTTAGTATTTTGTTTAGCCACCAATCCTAGAGCATTACCCGTTTTATTTACAATTATTTCTACTACAGCTTGCAACCTGATTATTCTATTCAACATATAAATGGGGGTCCTATATCCCCAGGACCCATCTTCTGCCCATGTCGCTGGGTCATAATATGCTATTATTCTTTCAGGTGGCCACTCATTATCTTTCCATTTTCCTATTTGTAGCTCTCTTTTTCCCCTTCGGTTGTGAGTTTCTAATGCGTCTGTATATACCAGTACCCCTAGGCGTTCTCCTCGGTTTATAGGTAATAAGAGAAAGCTTGGCCGTATAGTTCCTAACACGCACGCTCCGGTCCAGTTTTTTGGTAATCGGGTATATGCAAATTTTCCACAGATCCAATATTGCCCTTCTGGACTTGACCACCCTTTATCAATAGTGGTTCCGTTGGTCCAATTCGCATGATTTTTACTTATTTCTTGGGCAGTGCCCCATTTATCCTACTTTTGGTAAGTACTATTCCAGTTATATCCCCCTTCACATACTAAATATCCGACTGGCTTACTCCCAGCGTCATTTTGCCAACAGCTTCTTCTTATTATGCTGGTTTGTAATATCCATTGTTGTTTCCTGACCTGAGTTGATATGTTCTAAACATTAGGGTCTGGTATGTTGCTCTCTTGGGCCTCCCAGGGCCAATTCTCTCCTGATTAGTTCCACCACATACATAACAATTAGTTACATTTAGTGACTTAGCAATGTTCTCAGCAAGATTTACAAATAGATTTTTAGCCACTGTGGGAATTTCATATTTCGTTCCTGTTTCCATTTCATGATAAAATGACTTAAATAACAGTCTATGCTGCACCGATTCTCTTTTCTTTCATTTCAATATTAATAACTACACCTGGGTCTTCTCCAGGTCCATATATCTTAAGTCCAATTTTGGTTATTTTTTTCTGTTTCCAAATTTCTAAATTTATAAGGGTTAAATTTACTAAATTACAGGTACAGGTTGTACAATTATGGTCTGTTTGTACCCTTGTGATTGAAGCTTGTAAATCCCCACATTGGCTGTCATATCCCCAGCTTGCAGTATCCTAACATACACAAGACCATCCCCTTCTTCCACATAGGTGTGCTGACTGATATCTCACCGTTTGACTAGGTACATAATCAGGATTTATCTGACATTGACGTCCACCTCCACCTGGGCAAATATATTTTGGTTGATTACTATAGCATCATCTCCACTCTACACTCCCACAATTAATATCCAGATCATCATCTATAATATCGCATGCATCAAAAATTACCGATACTGATGTGCTCAAATTGGCCATATCCTTACTTATTCCAATTAATCTTCCTACTTCCGAATTTGTTTTCATTTCTACCCACTATTGATAAAGAAGTTCCTTTGGATCGTAACAAACAGTATCATTTTCCACCGAGCATTTCTTATATTGTGTTCCATTGTATATACAACTCCCGTTCTGTTTCCCTTTGCACTCGTAATAGGTGTGGTACATTAATGTTTTATTACTTACTCGTCCGTGCTGGGCGGTTCTTATGCACTCGGTGCAATTTTGATTACCTGTCACCAGGTTGGTGAGTCCGAGTAAAATCAGGAGAGGTCCGGTAAGGGATCTCATGGTCGGAGGCATCAGCTACAAGGGGTGCTCGTCCTTGACTGGCCTTACTTGGTCGCGACTGAGAATCCCCACCCGGTCTTGCCCTCTCCCCCTTCTCAAGCGGACTTCTTTATTTCGATGACAGTAATAAATCTTACCCACCAGAAATCTCCTATAGGAGTAGTCTGTCCACACTGAATGCAGAGGAAACTTCAGCTTTGAATTTGAAAACGTCCCTGTTAGCCTCTGTGGGAAATGATATATTTGTTACACAGGTTACACCTAACCCTCAATAATCATACAACATGGTTTACAGAGTGGACATAAACTTAGTCCTGCCCGATAATTGCTTAATGCTATAGTCTTTAATTCGTGATCATTTCTCATACGTTCATTCCCTTTTTAATGTTATTTTTGTGGTTCCAGGTTGTAAAATAACTTTCCAGTCTTTCATGGGTCCTTTTACTCGAGTCGCGTGCGTCCACCCCTTTTCCGCGGTCCAGATGGCAGTATCTGTAGTTAACAATACAACAAAGGGTCCTTCCCATGAAGGAACTAAAGTTTCTTTCTTCCAAGTTTTGATCAGTACCTTATCCCCTGGTTTGAATTGATGGATTGCAAACCCCAAAGGTAGGGTTTGTGCCATTATTCCTATATCTCTTAGTTCTTTCAACCTTTCTCCTAAAATGATAACATATTTCCGAATATTATAATCTTCCACTACATTGTTTCCCTCGGAGATAGGGCATGCCGTATAAAACCTAATATGGCGATAATCCAGTCTCACTGTGCGGTTTGATCCTTATGTTAAGAAGGGCTAGCGGTAAACATTTAGTCCATGGCATCTGTGTTTCAACCATTAGCTTCGCTAGCTCTTGCTTTATTGTTTGGTTTATTCTTTCTATTACTCCCAAACTTTGAGGATGCCATGGGGTATGATATTCCCATTTAATACCTAATGATTGGCACAAGGATTTTATAATTTTAGAAGTAAAGCGAGTGCCTTGATCAGAATCAATATATTGTATTATCCCATACCTGGGGATTAGGTGTTCTAGTAAAATTTTATCACCGTCTGAGCTGTCGCTCTTGCTACAGGATAGGCTTCGACCCATCGTGTTAAATGGTCTACTATAACTAACAAATATTTCAATCTTCCTATTCTTGGTAATTTGGTAAAGTCGACTTGAATCCTTTCAAACGGTCTATAAGCTAGTTTTCTTCCTCCCATGGCCACTTGTTGAAACACGGCCTTATTTGCCCTTTGACAAGTTAAACACCCTTGTGTAATTTGCCTTGCTATTTCAAAAAATTCCAATACAGCCAAACTGTTTAAGGAAATGATCACTTAACACTTTTGTACCCCAATGTGTTTGCGCGTGTAAGCGTTCTAATACCTGCCTAGCGTAAGCTTTTGGCAACATCTCTCGCTCATCAGGTAATGTCCATTTCCCTTGTTCCACTCTAGCTCCTATTTTCTCTAATTTTGCTTGTTCCTCCAGCGTAAACTTTTTCTCCTTTTCCTCTTATCCTCTTCCACTAGTGTCCTCCTTTGTTTGTGTATGATTAATTTTAACAGTTTCAATCCTCAAGGCTGCTTCCTGAGCCTCCTTATCTGCTAAATTATTTCCTCTAATTCGATAATCTAATCCCTTTTGGTGTCCCCTCACATGCACCACGGCTATTTCCTTTGGTTCTCTTAACACTTTTAAAATTTTACTATCAACTCCTGATGTATTAAGTTCTTTCCTTGAGTGTTAATCAAGCCTCTTTCCTCCCAAATTTTTCCAAAAGTATGGACTACTCCATATGCATATTTGGAATCTGTGAATATGGTCCCTCTTCTTTCTTTTAATAATTCCAGGGCCCTACATAAGGCATAAAGCTCACAAGCCTGAGCTGACCATGATGGACTCAGAGGTCCTGATTCCACAAGTTCTAAGTCCTTGTCAATTTTTGCATATCCTGATTTTCTCTTCCCTTCTATTACTTGGGAGGATCCATCTACAAACAATTTTTCTCCTCCCTCCAATTCAATATCTCTAAGATTGAGCCTTACTTTTGTCTGGGATTCTATAACTTCTAAACAATTGTGTTATAGCACTACTGCTTCTGAGGGTTCCCCAAACCGGAACTGAGCGGGGCTCTGGGCAGAGGTGACTCCTAATTCCAAATTAGGTGAATCTATCAAGATGGTTTCATATTTCAAAAGTCTACTATCTGTCAACCATTTCTCTGTCCTCTGTTGGAGGACATTCCTAACATTATGTGGCGTATATACCTTTAGAGGTACACTAAAGGTAATTTTCCTAGCTTCCTCTATCAATAATGCCATAGCAACTAGGGCTTGGAGACATGCTGGCCACCCCCTGCTCACCGAATCTAACAATTTGGATAAATATCCCACCAGTGTGTGTGGGTTTTTTGGGGTTTTTGTTTGTTTGTTTTTGTTTTGTTTTGTTTGGGTTTTTTTTTTTGTTTTTTTTTTTTCCATTCCCTTTTTAGTCTGTGGAGGTCTTAGGATTAAAATACCAGAAACCCGGTCAGGATCTGATTTCTTTTTTTTTCCTTTGCTTAACCAATGTCCCAAATATTTTACTTCTTGCTCTATAAATTGTAATTTCGAGCAGGACACTTTTAATCCCTTTTTCTCTAAAAAATTTAACAATCTAATGGTGGCTTTTCGGGTCTCCTCTTCAGTTTCTCCTGCTACCAGTAAATCATTCACATATTGTAATAATTTTTCCCTCCTCGTGTACTGTAAAACCTTGTAAGATTTTCTTTAAGGTCTGTCCAAACAAATTTGGTGACTCCGTAAACCCTTGTGGTAGCACAGTCCACCTTAATTGTTGTTCTTCGTCCTGTTTCGGGGTCTTCCCATTCAAAGGTAAAATAATCTCTGAACCCCTTATCCAAAAGACAGGCCCAAAAGGCATCTTTCAAATCTATTACACTATACCAAATATGTTTAGGAGACAGGTGACTCAATAAAGTATAAGGATTTGCCACGACAGGGAATTTGGTGATTGTTCGCCGATTCACGGCTCTCAAATCCTGTACCATCCTATATGTACCATCTGATTTCTTTACAGGGAGTATCGGGGTATTGTGGGGTGACATACATGGTTCCAAAGTCCCATTTTTTAGTAATTTATCCACAATAGGTTTTAGACCTCTCCGGCCTTCTATAGATATAGGATATTGTTTAATTCTAATTGGCTTATGAGGGTCTGTTATTTGTACCTTGATGGGTTCCATATCTAATCTCCCAACATCTCCTTCCTTATACCATACTTGGGGGTCAATTTTTTCCTCATCAAGTTGGGTTAAGGTACATAAGTTAATATATAACCGATCTCCTTGGTTCTGAATAGTTAGGTTTAGTTTTAAAATCAAGTCCCTCCCTAATAGGTTATATTCTGCTTCTGGTAATAAAAGTAAATCATTTAAACAAATTTTTGTCTCTGTCTCAATCTCTACTTCTTCTAAGATGGGGACTTTGAAGGGTTCTCCTTTTGCACCTGTTACTGACATCTGGGCTTTTCCTTTTCCTACCCCTTTTGGGAGTTTCTGAATCGTTGACCTTTCAGCTCCAGTATCTACTAAAAATAAAAATCCTTCTTTTTGGGGACCTACTAATAGTTTTATCAAGGGCTCTGTTGATGTTGAGGTCCCCAGAAGATACAGCCCCTAACACCCCTAATCCTCTTTGAACATTTTCTCATCCCATTCCCATTTACGGCAGTTTTTCTGAACACGTCCCTTTTTGTTACAATAGTAACAGATGGGAGTTGTGGGTCTGTCTTGATGAGATTGTCCCTGGGGTGGCTGTTCTGGTCTCTTATCTTTTTTTCTCTCCCAGCTGAGTCTTACTCCTCTGACTTTCCCTCACTGCTGCTACAAAAATTCTTGCCTCTGCTTCTTGTTTTTCTTCGTCCCTCCTGACATAAACCTTTTGAGCTTCTCTTAGTAATTCTTCCAACCCTCTCTCTTGCCAATCCTCTATATCCACCCAGAGGTACTTCCCGTAAAGGATACAAAGACGCTCTGGGTGCTCAGTTTGGGATCCTCCCCTTAGAGTTGAATTCGACCCTGGGGCCGTAGGGGAAGTCATCAAATTTGGTGACGGTATTTGACGGGTAGCTGGATTATACGGGGGAGGTAAGTGATCTAGGGGGTCCCAATCCTTCTTTTCCTTTTCCATGTGTTGCTCCCCTACGGTCTTATTTTTCCCTACTCCTGTTTTAAGATGAAAAATGCCCACACAGGCCTTTATCCATAAACTAGCATACTCGCTCTCCTCTTGGCAAAACGGTTCCTTAGAATTTACATACAGGTTTAGCGCCTGACAAACCCAATCCTCAAATGACCCAAATACAGGCCAAAAAAAACGTGGGGTCTCAAGGGGTTCTTTGGCCATTTTACCATACAATATTTAACTAATTTCTCTTTTGTCTTCCCTTTTCCAGGGCCCTTATTATTCCAATGTTTTAACATTATTCCTAATGGAATCTCCGGAGGTATTTTTAGTAATTCGCTCCCTTTCTTCTGGTCCTGGGTTCTCGATTTCGTCTGACCCATCTAGGAATTTTTACTGTGGCAATTCCTACAGCCCTTGGTTACCAAGCAGAGTGTCTTGCAGGGGGTTTCAAACTTCTCACTCACCTATGGATCCTATAAAAATCGCTTCGGTCCTTCACCGGCCAAGTCCCTCGCGGGAGATTGGAACCGCGGTTAGAAGACCTCCACAATCGCTTCGGAACTAGCTTCCGTCTCAGTCACACTCTTACACACACAGGCAACCGAATCCCACCCAACCGAACGGTATACACCTTAAATACTTACAACCCCGTCATCTTCGTTCGGATCTTCGCGCGCAGAATTACGGGCAAAATAAACTGCTGCAGCCGGCAAGGGAGCTCATAAAAAATCAAATTCTTTGCTTGCCCCTATTTGGGTTCAGGATGGTGTTAGTCCCGACCCGATCAGGAGCCACCAAATGGTGGGGCGCCCCTCCTAGATCAAGTCAGTATTCAGGAACCAAGACCATCCCGGACGAGTCCCCAGTTGTGATAAATGATTTAGTCCCAAACAGGATTCCAATTTAAGTTTGCAATTTATTAAACAAATAGAGGCAAGCAAACAGCGCTGGGTGCGTCGGGAGTCTCCGCTCCACCAAGACGCACACCTTCACTTCTTACAATTCCTTCCTTTATACTTCTCTAGGCTTCGTTTCTTGCCTTTCTCCGCCTTTTTCTTGGAAGATGACTCTTTCTTTAAGTACGTCACCACTTCCCCGGTCTGCGCATGCTTCATCTTTTTCTAGGTGGTCGTCCGGTGGTCGTTGGGAGGAAGATGCTCCTCTTCGTCAGTGCACTCTACATGACCTCTCTGTTTGTGCAGGCGCTCCGTTATTCTACTTATATTATGCTACCTTATTTGGCTATACATTTTCTTGACATTTCTGCGGTTATTTACAACACTGGTTTGCACTAGTATATCAGGAACTAACTTACATATCAGGAGGCTACATAAGTTACACATATCAAGGGAGTTACCCAAACTATACTTATCAGGAAGTTACATAAGGACGACCACTCCCCTGCTTATGGTCATGCCCTACATATATTCCTTTATTTCAATATCAATGACATTTGCTTCAAGCTTATATTCACTAGATTTTCTTTACACAAATCGCTCATTCCTCACAGTTTCAGGGACAATGGAGCTTTTCTTAGTAGCGGGAAGAGCAAGAAACCTCCACAAATTACAGCTGGGAAGGTTCTGTCTGGATGTGAGAAAAAATAATCCTCACTGAGAGGGTAGTCTTGTGCTGCAAGAGATCACCCAGAGGGAGTCTGGATTATCCCATGGCTTTGTGTTTCAAGGAGGAGCTGGTGAGGGTGGAGAGCCATCAGTGAAGGCATAGAAATGCCAGGGTGAGAGCTAGGTGGGAAAGCAAGATGGCTGTCAGCAAGCTGAAGGGAAAGAGGTGAGGCATGGGACAGTGTAGGGCAGCCTGCATAGAGATGGCCAAGGGTTCTAGCAAGACCGAGAGGTCCAAAAGGACTGAGGTCTTTGTCGTCTTGACTATAGCAGCTGTCTCTACCACCAGGGCCAGTGAGACAAAACTTTATTCTTCTCTTCTCAGAAACTGCCTTCCCAGGACCTGGGCTCAGGGTTTGGCCTTGCCTGCTTCATAAAACGAACCAAGGGTTTTCTCAGCATTACAGCCACCTGTGCAGTGCCCTTGCCTACCTGCAGTCACCGTCTCCAAGTATCTGCTCTAATGAGTCAATGAGGAGCCTTTGGCAGTAATGGGTCTCATTAAGTCCCATTAATGCTTCAAGGTATTTTGGGGTTTGCTTCTGGCTTTGACTTCTTGAGAGGTTTGTTCAGTCTTCTCCCAGTATCTGAGGTTCACGGACTGAGCCCCAAATACACCATGGGGCTCCTTAAAACACAGAAAGCCCTAACAAGTCATGCCTCTTCCTGTAACGTTCTCCACGTCTGCAAGACTCGTATAGCTAATCTGAGTTGTTTCATAGCGTGGTTAAGAAGGAAGATTTCAAAGTGCACCTAATAAAGTTATTTTTAATTTTAAAGGCGGTATTTTGTTAATTTCAGTTTAAAGAAGTGATAGAAGCATTATCCAACTGATATGGATCCTGAGTGTCAGGAGCGTCTCCTGAGGAGGTCTGGACAGGTAGGAAAAGCAGTCCCTTGAGATCTGACACTGGGTGGACAACCTTGCTCCTCACCTCCCCAGACTCCCCACCTGTCGTTGGCCACCTGGGATTTACATCACTTTCCCTTCATCAGACTTCTCTGAACTCTGGGAGCTGAATGTTAGAGCTCCATTGCACCATCTCCCACCCACTTTCCTTAGAGGACTGGCTGCACACAGGCACAGAAGGATGTTTCCCATTTGCAAGCAAAGCAAAGTAAAGCACGATCAAGTGTCTTAAGCAATAAAACACTCCTCAACCATATACTAAGTACAAGCTGCCTCTAATGAGGTCGCCTTTCTACAAGGGATGATCTTACGAGAAATGTTTTAGATAGATAGATAGATAAAGGTAGATACAATTAAAAGAGTTGGCTAAAGATACCGTTATACTACTGAAAGACAGGCAGGCTTTTAGTCCCTGAAGCTCAAAGCAGCAGTGTGGGTGGGAAGTATCTGAATGAACAAAGAGTAAGGGAAGGAGAACAATGGAAAGGGCCTTTGTCTAGACAGTCTGCTGAAAACATTACTTCAGAAATGGTCATTGTATCAGCACAGGTGAAAATATATGAAAGATTAGAATTATTAACTACAAAAGACATTAACCACTTGATCCAGTGTGGCCTGGCAGCAAAGGCAGCCAGCAGTGTCCTGAAGTGTATAAAGAGGAGCCTCGCCAAAAGAGTGAGGGAAGTGGTTGTCTCCCCATGCTCATTGCTTGTTAGACCACCTGTAACCAATTATATCCAGTTTTAGGGCCCCAGTTCAGGTGTACTGATCTGGCTGGGATGGGGTTACCTTCCTTCATAGCAGCCTGTGTGGTGCTATGTTTTGCATTTGTGCCTTAAACAGTGTTGATAACACACCAGTGTTCTGGCTATTGCTGAGCAGTGTTTGCACAGTGTCAAGGCCGCCTCTGCTCCCTCCCAGTGAGTGGGCTGCAGATGGGCAAGAACAGCTGACCCCAACTGACCAAAGGGATACTCTCTAACGTACGACGTTGTGCTGAGCAATAAAAGCTGGGACAGAGGAAGAAGGAACTAGAATATTTTTGTTACAGGAATCACTTCCTAGTTCACATGCAATCCATTGCATAGCATTAGTAAAAGGCCTTAGACCTTCATAAGCGGTGAACTTCCACCTAGCTACTGATGAAGTTCTACTGAACTCTTACTTAGTCGCGTGAGGGAAGGCCCTGAAACTGGTGTAAATTAGAAAGATAAGATAGCCACATCCATCAGCAGAGGTTGCCTCATCGAGAAAAGAAAAAGAACGGCCCGCTTGGAGACAGTGAAAGGATCCAATGAGGAAAAAGGAGACCCCAGACCCAAATACTCCAACTGGACTAAACCGTCTCACAAGGGGAGGGGAGCTTAGACTGTAAGGGTATAATTGTCCAGAGAGTCTCTGGTTCGGGGTCCGTCTCCAGAGGCACTCAGCTCAAGCTGTTCTTCACCACTGTACTGCTTAATAAATTCAACTGGTATACGTCATGTCAGAGATTCTGCTTCAGGAAACCTAGGGTTGAGCCTGAGGGAAGAGAAAGCACCCAAGAGAGACTCTGTGTGTGTGTGTGTGTGTGTGTGTGTGTAGAGTCGAAAGGCGCACACGTCGGCTCACTGGAGTCTCCTGCTGCAAAGGGACTCCAGACCCAGCAGTTAAAGTCTCGGGTGGTGTGTGTGCAACTCCTTGATTGGTGTGTGAATGCTCAGGCAGCGGCTTCTCCATTAACGTTTTTTCATTCAAAGAGTCTTCTGTGTGGAGACTGGCTGGGCATCATTTTTGCTTGTGGGAGGTGGTGAGTGGTTGCCTTTGCGTTGCTTGTTATTATTATTGCTTGTTGATTTTTAAAAAATCTCTTTCTTTCACCTGCTAAGCTGTCTTTATCTTGACCCACAACTTTCCGTGCTTTATTTCTTCCTGTTCTCTCTCCTGTCCCAGTGGGGAAGGGGGGGAAAGAGTGAGCGGCTGCGTGGCTGCCGGGCTATTGGCCAGAGTCAATCCACCACATCAAGGAAGACGTTGACAACTGGGAGTGACTTCAGTGGGAGGCTGCCAAGATGCGCAGGGGCTGCAGCACTTGCCTGGGGAGCAGAAACTGAGGGAAAGGGCTGCCTTCGGCCTGGGAAAGGGAAGGTCTGGGGAACCTCATAGCAGCCAGCCAGTCCCTGCAGGGAGGTTTTCAGGAAGATGGAGCCAGTCTTGTCACCGTGGTGCTTGGCAGGACGATAATAGACGATAGTCAAATGTTGAAATAAGGAATGTTGAGGCTGGAGATAGGGACAATCTTTCTCTCCATAAGGGCATCCAAACATTGAAGCAGGTTTCCCAGAGATGTTTTCCTGTCTTTGTCCTTGGACATTTTCCAGCCCCCATGTGGCAAAGCCTTGAGCAAAGTGGTCTGACTCCGTAGCCGATTCTGCTGTGAGCATGAGGTTGGACTGGAGACCTACTGAGGTCCCATTCAGGAGAGTGGAAAACTAAATGATGCTGTGGTTCCTTCCTCTCTAGGTGTGCCCTTGATGACAGTAGGGAAAGCTGTCAGGTTCCCCGTGACCATGGAAGTAAGTCAGATGCTGGCATAGTCAGATCAGCTGAAGTTGTCTTCTCCTCCTCCAGGCAGTGTTGCTCAGATGCAGGACTGCTTCACAGGTATCCCCAAACAGCCCTGGTTATTTCCTTTGCTTCACCGTTCATTCCCTTTTCATTCTTTTCCCACCTCTCAAGTCCTGCTCTTTAACCATCCTTATCCCCACCCATGCAAAAAGCCAAGGACTTTTCACTGTTTATCCAGTGGCCCTGCATTTGCTCACTTTGAACCCTCCTTTGGTGTCTCTGCGGTGGTTACTGTGGTGCTTTCTACCTCGCATTGCAACTCAACGCCAGTACTCTTTTCTTCTCTGTAGTGTCCTGCAGCTACTTAAGTTCTGATCTTGTTAGAGGCACCACGACTCAGGATGGCCGTTGGCACGCATACTTTAAAAGCTGGACTGTTGGAGGTTCAGTCCAGAGGGACCTTGGCACACCTGGGATTTGGCCAGCAGAAACCTCAAGGTTTTGAAGGAAAAGCTCAGAAACAACTCCATGCAGCAGCATGGACAGGGACCTGACTGACTAAGGAGTGTCCTGAGGTGAAGTATCTGGGAACTGTGACAATGCCATATGAGTCAGTGGTTCTCACATTTCGAAAGGAGAGTGGAGTGTCTGGAGGAGGTCTGCCAACTTGAAGTGAAGGGCCTAAAGGATGAGCTGTGGGGAGAGTCTGAGGGAGCTGGGTGTCTGTAGCCTGCTGAAGTGGAGGCATGGGTTTACCTAGCAAGAGCCTGCACCTGCCTGGAGGGATAACGGAGCCAACCTGTTTTCTGCAGTCACCATTGATACGACAGAAGGAACAGCCACAAGCTGCCTCTTGGGAGCTTTAGGCTGAACCTCAGGAAAAATAAAATGGACTAGGAGGAGCGTTGCCATGATCTCCACCTTTGGAGCTCTTCAAGTTTCAGCGCCGCAAAGTCACGGCCAGCCTGGAGGCTGGACTAGAGACCCCCTCGCAGCAGTCTCTTTCCCAACAGGCCTGTGCCTTGCCACATGTCATATGAGAAGAGACTAAGCTGGAGGAGAGGGTCTCTACATCACAGGACAATTCAGGGTGGAAGGAGGGTCAGGAGGTCTCTGGTGTTGCACTGGCTCCAAGCAGGGCCAGCTCTGAGGTCAGACCAGCTTGCTCGCTAAATGCCAGAATCCGGAGAAAGAGTTTACACATGAACCAGGCATCTGTGCCGCCGTTACAGAAATGGAGACAAGGCCTTTGACCAGCTCCCTGAACACAGCTATTGGTACGTCATGCCCCCTGAGAACATCCATCCTCCCGGGAACATCCATCTTCTTGTCCAAAGGAGTGGGATCCTTATGCAACTATCCTGCCATATCTCCAGACCATGGGGTGCTTTACACTGTAAACAGAACTGAAGGAAAGCCTCTGACTTGGGTACTGTCAACTGAATTGCTAAAAGAGGGGAAGATGGAGGGATCTCGGAGCTTCCAGGTTCTTCCTGAAGATAGAAGGCCTCAGATATAGGAACAGAAGATAACAGTTTTGAACTAGCCTAGGCTTTAGATCATTTCACATGTGATGGCTCTGCTCCATCCTTTCAGTCATTGGCACCCAGAAACCTCATCTGCTTTTCCTTCCTCTCCTCCCAAAAGCTGATCAAGTGATGGGAAGAAAGGAAGGAGAAAGGCCCTAGGCCTCTGTGACTCACCTGGGCTCTGGCACTTGGAGGGCCACAGTGTCATCCATTGTACACCCCATAAAGAATCAAGCTGGGAAGTGACTCTTCACGTACAAGTGAACAAGGTCGATGGACAGGCAAGGCTGTGTCTGGAGACCAGTACACCTAGAGCATCGATCAAGCTGGGGCTGAAACTCAGGCCTGGTCTTCAATGGTCACCTGGGCCCATGGACAGAGGTGTGGATGGACCCCCCAGGGTCCTGAAGGCCTCTGGATGCTCTCAGGGCCCTGACACTGCCCCCATGTGATCCCACCTGCCAGTGCCCTCAATAGGCCAAGTTCTCATTCCCGCATGTGCAGGGTCTGTGCTCGGCTACTCTCCTTCCCCGCTTCTGTGCAGATCTGGGAGACCACAGTTTCATGGTGACTACAACCAAGGCTGAAACTGGTCTTCCCATCCCTGACCAACTTTTCCTCTTTTGGGAGTACAAGGTCCAGGTGAGCCTCAGACTGGGTGGCACAGTTAGAAGCTGACCCACACACAAGATCCCGCCTAACCTGTTGCATGTCCCATAGAGAACATCCACACATCTGACCTGCTCTGGTAGCAAGCAGGGCATCCTCCACTTCTCGCCTTCCCTGTTAGTCTCGCCTAAAGATGTTGTATCTCCGTCAGTCACAAAAGCTGTGGGAGCTGTCCTTTTCCGTCTTGGCTCTTGCTCCCCTAACGTCACAGCTTTGCGATGGCATGTTGTCCTCCTGCTGTCTGTGCTCCAGGCTGTGGGCTTTGGTGCACATTAGGCCTGTAGCACCTCAGATGTGGCACCAGGGCCAAGGGCAGATTTGTCACATGGACACCTGATACCAAAAGATTGGCCCTCTTTGTGTGGAAAGGCTTCACAGCCGATGTGTGCTGGAGTGGATGGCAGGAGGCAACATAATGATGAAGGAGGTTCTCACAACGAGAGCAAAAGCTGCAGTCCCCAAGACCAGACAGAAAACGGGCTTGGGCTGTGCATCCCTGGCAGGAGAGGGGTTTGCTGTCCCAGGTGACTCTTGCAGCAATGCGTGAGGCCTGTGACAGAGGTGAAGCCGATCTCCAAGAAGGACAAGCTGCTGCTGAGAAAGTCCCCGGGGGAGGACAGCCTGTCATCCAGCCACACTGTGGACATCATGCTGGGGGCTGACTGGCTAGATAGCAGCTCTGCAGAGAAGTACCTTAGGGTCCTGGAGGGCAAGCAGCTGAGCATGAGCCAGCCATGCAGCCTCGCAGCAAAGGCCAGCAGCCTCCTGGGCTGCATTAGGAAAAGCATTGCCGGCAGATGGAGGGAAGTTAACCTTCTCCTCCACTGAGCACCGGTGGGCCACATCTGGAGTGCTGTGTCCAGTGCTGGGCTCCCCAGTGCAAGAAAGTTGTTGACCTGCTAAAGCAAGGCTATCAAAGGGCCACAAAGCTGATTTAAGGGACCGCAGCATCTTCCATAGGACGGAAGGCTGAGAGGTCTGGGACCGTTAAGCCTGGAGAAAAAATTGCTCAGGAGTGTGGAGTAATAGGGCACGGACTGTGGCAGGGCTTCAGGCCAAAGACCTTTATTGTTAGCGTAGCGTGCTTTTTATACAAATACAGCCCGTTCACGCACCTAAAAGTGCTACCCGGTTGGCTATTGCTTTAAGTCCACGCGACTCTCACAGAGGCAGGATTGGTCGCCTCTGTATGTCCACGCGCTCCTTTGCTTCTTCTTAGTTGTTTACCACAGCTCCTTCTCTTCAAGGTTGAGCCCTGCAGGTGTCCGGCTGTTTACCAGCTTCTCAATGCCACAGCTCCTTCTCCTTAAGGTCGAGCCATGCAGGGTGATCCCAATATCAACCCCTTTTTGTTTATCTATAAACAAAACCTGATGGTTCATTCGCAACCCGAGGACTGTGAGGAAGATGAACCATCTGTACACTCTTCTATCGTCCTGCACCACGAACTCAGCCCAGCAGTCGGTAGGTGCCAGCTTTACGTGGGCGTCCCCACGGAGGCAACGGTGGCCTTGCCGTACACCGGCCCACTGCCCTTTGGGAAATCCCGGTATTTATACATTTGCAGAGGAACGAGTTTCGACACACGTGGCCAGCGAGTGTCAGAACACGCCTTGGTTGCCACCTTTCAACACAGAGAGCCTATGGCATACGCGCCCGCTGGCCAGACGTGCTGCACGTGCCCCAGCCACCCTGTCTGTTGGTTCGTAGGCTTTGTTCATGTGGCATATTACCGTAATCCAGCAGTCACATATCAACCATGCTCAAGCCAATAGCAGAATGTTACAAGGCAAACAAAATTGTGAATTGTGCTTTATATTCCTCCGTTACTGCATGTCTTCCCCATCCTCCCCTAACCTTGATCAACTTTCTTATCTCTTGGGCTGTTTTCTCTCACCCAGCATAGTATCTGTTTCTTACCCAGCCATCCATTTTCTGATATTCTAACTGCAGTTTTCTCACAGGCCAAAATTCCATCTGTTAACCCCTCCGTATGTATACGATAATTGGCGATAATTTCCATTTCTGCCGACAAGCTAACTATTGCTTTTTCTAGCTGAGATAAACGTCTGAGTCCCAAACAGGATTCCAATTGAAGTTTACAATGTATTACATTATATACATTAACCACTCTGCTAGACTTAGGCTTGCGGTCATACAAGGATATGTAGGACAGAAGGTTACACTTCATCACACGAATCAGATGAACATATTTCACATAGCTGTACTACTCCTCGTGATGGGAAAAGCGCCCGTACAAAGCTATGATAACCTTTATTATATCTCACCAAGGGATTTGTAGTTATAGAGTGCTTTGCCCTAAAAGCTTTCCATGTTCCTCTAATGATACCGCTAATTTCAGTCTGATTAATTATCTGTGTTATAAATGATTTAGTCCCAAACAGGATTCCAATTCAAATGTACAATTTATTAAGCGAATAGAGGCAAGCAAACAGCGCTGGGTGCGCCGGGAGTCTCCGCTCCACCAAGACGCACGCGGTACAGCTCCTGTTCCTGGTTTATATCCTGTCCGTTAATACATATTCATGAACAGGCGTGTCTTCTTTGGCGCATGCCCTCTTCTCCTTCTAGGATCTTCTCGAATCTTCCTCAGCGTGATCCTGTTCGCTAATACATATTCATGAATAGGCGTGTCTGCTAATACATGTTAATGAACAGGCGTGTCTTCTTCAGCGCATGCCCTCTTCTTCTGCTAGAGTCTTCTCGAATCTCCCTCGGCGTGCCCCCAGGATGACCCCAAACCGTATGCATGCACTTTCTTTACACAATACTATGCGGTCAGTGGTCAAACTGGTTTGAGCTGATATACCAGCCAAGTAGTTTAACTTTCTCCTGTAAAATACCCCTTTTTATGGTGCAGGAGAAATCCATAAAAGTCCAGAAGCTTACACTTCATCACACGAATCAGATGAACATATTTCACAATCCCCCATCTTTTTCTTTATAGTATTGATTCGTGTTTTCGTTTCCAATTGAGTACTGCAGATATCTGCATTCCTTGTATAACCGAGTAGATTAATCTAGTAACAATTCCCCACATATCCCCAATACAACTATCCCGATTTTAGTAAGCCAATCACCACCCATAAAATCTCCCCAAAATCCTCCTAGATTGATTCCATTCCAAGTTTATCTCTCAGGAGGCCATTCGTTATACACCTGGACTCCTAGTCGCTCTCCCTAATTTATGGGTAACAGGAAAAAACTAGGTTTTATTGTTGATTACACGTACGGGCTGTACAATTAGAAAAGGTCCTCAGTTTTCCCATTTTTCTGGGGTAAACCCCAGCTGGACTTGTTCCAATATTGACTACAGTTATTTGCCGTAGTCAGAGTCAAGGAACTCACCCCAAGTAGAACTAGAAGAGGTCCGGTCAGGGCCATAGTGGTCGGCGGTCACAGCCCAAAGGGGTTGCAGCCCTTGGCAGACCCTTTTTAAGCCGCAACACCAGTTCCCCTCCGGTCTTGCCCTCTTCCTTCCTTTAAGGGGGTGCTTTCTTAGTACCCAAATTAATTGAGCACTGCTTGTGAAGGCCAGAGCTTTGCTAGATCAGTGGTTTGTCCAGACCTGAGCACTTGCCCGAGCCTGGCGATCCTCTTTATTTGCAAGGCTTTATGGCTACAGAAAACTGCCAGTTAGCCTGCAGTTCTTACAAATAAACACCACCTTCTACACCAAGGACAAATTCTAGTTCCAGCTCCTTTTTCCTGTTCTTCTTTTGCCAACAACTCCTTCCGATGATACTCGTTTGGAGTACCCATTGTTGTTTCCTATTACCCTTTCCCATTGTTTTCCAAACTTGGGGATTACTTATATTGCTCTCCATAGCTTCCCATGGCCATCGTTCACCTCGATTTGTTCCACCACAAACGTAACAATTAGTTACATTCAATGACTTAGCAATGTTTTCAGCAAGATTTACAAGTAGATTTTTAGCAACTGTGGGAATTTCATGTTTCACTCCTGTTTCTATTACAGGAGTAGCCGCAATAAAATTCCCACAGCAATTTAGTCAGATGTGACCTTCCACTCCTTCCCTGGACCTTTCACTCGTGACACATGTGTCCATCCTTTTTCAGCAGTTCTCACAGCTGTTTCTGTAGTGAATAAAACAAGGAAAGGTCCTTCCCAGAGGGGAGATAGGTTTCCTTCTTTCCATGTTTTTATCAGAATTTTATCTCCTGGTTCTAACTGATGAATTGCAAATCCTAAAGGTGGTGTTTGGGCCACCATCCCAATCTCTCTTCATTCTTTTAATCTTTTTCCAATGGTAATTATATCTTGTTGGATACTATGATCCTCAATTACATTGTTCCCCAGAGGCATTCCTTGAAAATAAGGCATGCCATAGAACATTTCATATGGCGATATTCCAGTCTCACTGTATGTTTTTGTTAAGTGCCAATGGTAAACATTTCGTCCAGGGCATTTGTGTCTCAATCATTAATTTAGCCAATTGTTGTTTTATTGTTTGATTCATTCTTTCTACCTTCCCCGAGCTTTGTGGGTGCCACAGAGTGTGGTATTCCCACTGAATACCTAATGATTGACATAATAGTTTTATTATTTTAGAAGTAATGTGTGTGCCCTGGTCAGAATCAATGTACTGGATTATCCCATATCTAGGTATCAAATGTTCCAATAAAATTTTTACCACCATCTGTGCCATAGCTCGTGCTACAGGGTACGCTTCTACCCACTGTGTTAAATGATCTACTATTACCAATAAATATTTTATCCTCCCTACCTTAGGCAATTCAGTGAAATGGACTTGTACTTTCTCAAAAGGTCTGTAAGCTGTTTTTCTCCCTCCCGTGGCTGCTTGTCGAAACACTGTCTTATTTACCTTTTGACAAATTAAGCAACCTTGTGTAATTTGCTTTGCTATTTCAAAAATTCCAATACAACCAAATTGTTTAAGAAAATGATCACTTAACGCTTTTGTACCCCAATGTGTTTGTGCATGCAAACGTTCTAATAATCGCCTGGTGTAGGCTTTTGGCAGCATTTCTCGCCCATCGGGCAGTGCCCATTTTCCTTGTTCTATTTAGCTCCTATTTTCTTCAATTTTGTTTGTCCTTCTGGGGTAAACTCCTTCTCTCTTTCCTCTCGTCCTTCTTTGCTGGTGTCCTCCTTTGTTTGTATGACATTAATTTTGGCAACTTTAGTCCTCAAGGCTGCTTCCTGGGCCTCTTTAGCTGCTAAGTTATTTCCTCTAGTTCGGTAATCACCAAAAGTCCCTTTTGGTGTCCCCTCACATGTACCACTGCTATCTCCTTTGGTTCTCTTAACGCCTTTAAAATTTTTACTATTAATTCTTGATGTATTAAATTCCTCCCGTGAGTATTAATCCAACCTCTTTCTTCCCAAATTTTTCCAAAAGTGTGGACCACCCCATATGCGTATTTAGAATCTGTAAATACAGTCCCGCTTCTTCCTTTTAATAATTCCAGGGCCCTACATAGGGCATACAGCTCACAAGCCTGAGCTGACCATGATGGACTAAGAGGTCCTGATTCCACAATTTCTAAGTCCTTGTTAATTATTGCATATCCCGATTTTCTCTTCCCTTCTACCACTCGGGAGGAGCCATCTATAAACAGCGCTTCTCCATTTTACAACTCAGCATCTCTTAGATCTGGTCTCACCTTAGTCTGGGTCTCAATTACCTCTAAACAGTTATGTTGTAATTCCTCTGATGGTTCTCCAAACAAAAATTGTGCTGGACTCTGAGCAGAAGTCACCCTCAGTTCTAAGTCAGGGGAGTCTATTAGTATTGCTTCATACTTTAGGGTCCGGCTGTCCGTTAACCATTTTTCCGCTTCTTGTTGTAAAACATTTCTGACATTGTGTGGGGTATACACTGTTAAAGGAGCACTAAAGGTAATCTTCCTAACTTCCTCTATTAATAATGCTGTAGCAACCAAAGCTTGGAGACAAGCAGGCCATGCTCTGCTTACTGGATCAAGTAACTTAGAACAATGCCCCATGGGTTTTTTGGATTCCTGCCCAGTCTTGAGTAAGAACTCCATATGCTGTCTGGCTTGATGTATTCACAAAGAGATAGAAAGGTTTTTCTAGATCTGGGAGGCTCAATACAGGTGCTTGTATTAATGCCCTTTTTACTTCCTCAAATCTCTGATCATCTTCAATAAACCACTTAAGTTGGTTATTAGTTAATTTTTCATATAAGAATTTTACTTTATCACTATAATTTTCAAGCCATGGTCTACAATATCCTACTAATCCCAGTATTTGCCTAATTTCCGTTTTAGTCTGTGGGGGTCTTAAGGATAGAATCCCAGATACCCTATCAGGATCTAACTTCTTCCTTCCCTTACTCAGCCAATGTCCTAAATATTTTACTTCTTGTTCTACAAACTGTAGCTTTGATCGGGACACCTTTAATCCCTTTTCCCCTCGAAAATTTAACAATTTAATGGTGGTTTTTCGGATCCCCTCTTCAGTTTCTCCTGCTACTAATGAATCGTCCACATATTGCAATAATTTTACCTCCTTAGGTATTGTGAAATCTTGTAGAATTGTTTCTAAAGTTTGTCCAAATAGATTTGGTGACTCCGTAAACCCTTGTGGTAACACAGTCCATCTTAATTGTTGTTTTTGTCCTGTTTCGGGGTCCTCCCACTCAAAGGCAAAATAATCTCTGGATGCCTCATCCAGAGGACAGGCCCAAAAAGCATCTTTCAAATCTATTACACTATACCAAGTATGTTTGGGAGATATATGACTCAATAAAGTATAAGGATTTGCCACCACAGGGAATTTAGTGATTTTTCGCTGATTTACAGCTCTTAAGTCCTGCACCATCCTGTATGACCCATCCGGCTTTTTTACGGGAAGAATGGGCGTGTTACGAGGTGACATACATGGTTCTAGGGTTCCTTTTTCCAAAAGTCTGTCAACTACAGGTTTTAATCCTTTTCGACCCTCCATAGGTATAGGGTATTGCTTGATTCTAATTGGGCGGTGCGGATCTATTATTTGAACCCTTATGGGGTCCATTTTTATCTTTCCAGTTTCCCCTTCCTTATACCACACTGAGGGGTTAATAGCTTCTTCATCCTCTTGTGTTAAAGTGTATAATTTAATCTGCAATTTGTCCCCTTGACTCTGAATGCTCAAGTTTAACTTCAAAATCAAATCCCTTCCTAATAAATTGTATTCCGCTTCAGGGAGCAAAAGTAAATCATTAAGACAAATTTTCTTTTCTGTTTCTACTTCTACATCTTTCAATATATTTACTTTAAAAGGCTCTCCTTTTGCTCCTGCTACTGACACGTAACTCTTCCCTTTTTCTATTCCTTTTGGAAGTTTTTGAATGGTTGACTTTTCGGCCCCTGTATCCACTAAAAATAAAACTTCCTCTTTATGGGGACCAATTAATAATTTTATCAAGGGCTCTGTTGATGTTGAAGTCCCCAGAAGATAGAGCCCCCGACACCCCTAATCTTCTTTGAACATCTTCTCATCTTGTTCCCGCTGACGGCAGTTCTTCTGAACATGTCCCCTCTTGTTACAGTAGTAACAGACGGGAATTGTAAATCTTCCTCGATAAGGCTGTCCCCGGGGTGTCTGCTCTATTCTTTTTTCCCTTTTCTCTCCAGGAGTCGTCTTATTTTTCTGACTTTCCCTTACTGCTGCTACAAAAATTTTTGCTTTTGCTTTTTGTTTTTCTTCGTCCCTCCTAACATAGACTTTCTGGGCTTCTCTAAGTAACTCCTCTAATCCTCTTTCTTGCCAATCCTCCAATTTTTCTAATTTCCTTCTTATATCCCCCCAGGATTTAGCTACAAATTGTGTTCTAAGGAGTGCGGTCCCAGCCACTGTATTCGGATCAATTCCAGAATACATTGGTAGGTTTTTCCTCAACCTCTCCAACCATTCTGTTGGAGATTCGTCTTTCCCTTGTTGTTCATTAAATGCTTTAGTAATGTTTTGCCCTCGGGGAACCGCTTCCCTTATTCCCTGTATGATTAACGTTCTCAAATCCCTCATATTTTGTCTTCCTGGGGGTTGTTGATGATCCCAGTGGGGATCCACATTTGGCCACTGCTGATCTCTCGGGGGTCCTGCCTGATTCTCTCTTTCCCAAATTCTCATTCCAGCTTGTCTAATCATTCCCCTTTCCTCAACAATGAATAGGATCCCTAAAATGGACTGTATTTCTTCCCAGGTATAAGTACTGGGGCCTAGGAATTGGTCCAATTTTTCAGCTACTCCGAGGGGATCATCTAATAGGGTCCCCATTTCTTTCTTGAAATTTCTTACGTCTGTGGTATTTAACGGGACTGCCACAAACCCCATGCCTCCCTGATTGCCTCCGAGGGGTACTTCTCGTAAGGGATATAGAGAAGCTCCCTCAGATACAGCAGTCCTACTTCTCGTACATGCAGCCGGAGGTCGATCTAATTCCGGTGCTGTTGGTGGTGGAGACAGGGGCAACGGTGGTACAGAGAGAGGTACTACGGCCACCGGAGGGGGAGCCGCCGCCGGAGATGGATTATTAGAACATGGAGGCGGTAGGTTATCCAGTGGCTCCCATTTATCATCTTTTTCCTTTTCACTTTTCCCCTCTTCTTCTTCCTCAAACTTTTCATCTGTTTTTAATGTAAGTATTGAGGCTGGAAAAGAACGTAAAGTTCTGTCCCATAATCCTGCATAATCACTTTCCTCCTGACTAAAAGGTTCCTTTGAATTAACATATATATTTAAGGCCTGGCAGATCCAGTCTTCAAAAGATCCAAAAACGGGCCAAAAGACATGTGGTCTCAAAGGTTCTTTTGGCCATTCTACCATACAATATTGAACTAATTTTAATTTACTTTTTCCTTTTCTGGGGCCCCTATCATTCCAATTTTCAATCATTATTCCTAGTGGACTCTCCGGAGGTATTTCTAGTAATTCGCTCCCTTTCTTCTGGTCCTGGGGTCTCGATTTCGTCTGACCCATCTAGGAATTTTTACTGTGGCAATTCCTACAGCCCTTGGCTACCAGTAAGAGTGTCTTGCAGGGGGTTTAGGACCTATCACCCACCCACGAATCCTATAAGAATCGCTTCGGTCCTTCACCGGCCAAGTCCCTCGCGGGAGATTGGAACCGCGGTTAGAAGGCCTCCACAATCGCTTCGGAACTAGCTTCCGTCTCAGTCACACTCTTACACACACAGGCAACCGAATCCTACCCAACCGAACGGTATACACCTTAAATACTTACGACTCCGTCGTCTTCGTTCGGATCTTCGCGCGCAGAATTACGGGCAAAATAAACTGCTGCAGCCGGCAAGGGAGCTCATAAAAAATCAAATTCTTTGCTTGCCCCTATTCAGGTTCAGGATGGCGTTAGTCCCGACCCGACCCGATCAGGAGCCACCAAAAGGTGGGGCGCCCCTCCTAGATCAAGTCAGAATTCAGGAACCAAGACCATCCCGGACGAGCCCCCAATTGTTATAAATGATTTCGTCCCAAACAGGATTCCAATTCAAATTTACAATTTATTAAGCGAATAGAGGCAAGCAAACAGCGCTGGGTGCGCCGGGAGTCTCCGCTCCACCAAGACGCACGCGGTACAGCTCCTGTTCCTGGTTTATATCCTGTCCGTTAATACATATTCATGAACAGGCATGTCTTCTTCAGCACATGCCCTCTTTTCCTGCTAGAGTCTTCTCGAATCTTCCTCGGCGTGCCCCCAGGATGACCCCAAACCTTATGCATGCACTTTCTTTACACAATACTATGCGGTCAGTGGTCAAACTGGTTTGAGCTGATATACGAGCCAAGTAGTTTAACCTTCTCCTGTAAAATACCCCTTTTTATGGTGCAGGAGAAATCCATAAAAGTCCAGAAGATTACACTTCATCACACGAATCAGATGAACATATTTCACACCTCTAAGTATGGATCTGCATGTGGCCCACAATCTAGTAATGTTTCTTGCATATGGACCACCCCTGATCATAAAAGACGTTTTAAACAATGGGTGAAGAGACCCCATTATACCATGTCATTGGAACCAGACAGGCTATGGAATTGTATAAACAAGATAAATTGTTACAATATGGATGATTATCTATGGATACCGTTTGCCTCAGACCTCCATCACGCCTTAAGAAGTATATGCCTGTGCCACAATTACAGTGCTCCAATCCCTAGCTTACAGACAGCATGTCAGATAGAATCCTCTAAACACATGGCTAGTAAATGTAGGATTCCTTCCCAACATTATAAAAAACGGATGCAAGACTCATGAGCCAGTAGTAAAGAGCACAAGTACCACTCTAATGTATCCTGCACTGCTTGAGACCGTATGGGTATGTTCTAATGAAGAGATATCAGATTACAGTCAACCCTATTGGGATGGGTTAGAATGCACTTTAGGAATTCCACAAGTTTATCTCCCATAATAGCTTTTAATCATACTCAGGAGTCATTCACTGTAGTCATTAATGAAACCAAGAGGGTACAGAACAAAGAGAAATGTATTGCCCTCCGTGTCACGGCCAAGCTATTATACAGCAGGGATGAGAGTAAGCTTAGCAATGGGATTGTTTTGGACTTCTTCGGCTGTGATAATTGAAAATTGATTATATCTAGAAAATCTACCATGGCAAGGAGAGACTCTAGCTAATTGTATGCAGCCAGCCAGCAAGGCTAAGCAACACCCAGCTTGTACCCACGAGCAGCCTCACAGATGACTTTAGAAAATCAATTAGCATTGAATATGGTACTACTAAAGGAGAACAGCGTTTGTGGATGGCTGAATAACACCTATCCTGGCAAAACCTGCTGTCAATTCCAAATGTGTCCGCTACTCTGCATCAAGCTAGAGATGAAATGCAAAAAACTGTGGACCAAACCCATGAGCTCAATGAGAAGATGAAACCAAGCAACTGGCAATGAACGAGGTGGATTTAAAATATTTTCAGTTGGCTCAGATTAAAAGTTAGTGGATGGGATCATAGTCTAACCCAGTATGTATTAATGTTTATCATAATTGTTATTGTTATTGTCCGTATTTGATTGTCACGTGTGAAATCTATGATAACTAGAGCTGTAACCATGCGTGTTAAGAGGATCCACATCTATGATCCTGAATACATCCCTTTAATACCATCCCCTATTATAAATTGCGACGAGCGAGGGAAGGCAAGCAGTCGACTCAATATGAGTGATAAGGCAAGCTTCAACTTTATTGCAAAACCTTACACATATTTATACACTAAGTTCTACCTTATGCATACTTGTCTTACAATCATTGGCTTAGCCCTAAAGATTGCATTATCATACTCCTCCTACTTGCGGTTACTGCTACGTGGTCCGGGTTCCATCCTGTTTTTCTTATACAGTGCTGCTTCTTAGCTGTTTACCACAGCTCCTTCTCCTCAAGGCCGAGCCCTGCAGATGTCCAGCTGTTTACCAGCTTCCCAATGCCACAGCTCCCTCTTCTCAAGGCCGAGCCGTGCAGATATCTAGCTGTTTACCAGCTTCTCAATGCTGCAGCTCCTTCTCCTTAAGGTCGAGCCGTGCAGAGTGATCAAAACATCTCCCCCTTTTTGTTTTTGTATAAACAAAACCTGATGGATCATTCGCAACCCGAGGACTGTGAGAAAGATGGACCCTCTGTACATTCTTGTATCGTCCTGTGCCACGAACTCAGCCCAGCAGTCGGTAGGTGCCAGCTTTACGTGGGCGTCCCCACGGAGGCAACGGTGGCCTTGCCGTACACCGGCCCACTGCCCTTCAGGAAATCCCGGTATTACACATTTGTAGAGGAACGAGTTTCGACACACGTGGCCAGCGAGTGTCGGAACTCACCTCAGTTGTCACCTTTTAACACAGGGAGCCTATGGCGTATGCGCCCGCTGGCCAGACGTGCTGCACGCGCCACAGCCCTCCCGTCTATTGGTTCGTAGGCTTTGTTCACACGGCATTTTTTCATAAATCGGCAGTCACATATCAACTTATGCTTAAGTCAATAGCAGAATATTACAAAGCAAAACAAATCTAGCTGTACTACTTCTAGTGATATAAACTACTCCTAGTGATAGAAAAAAGGTACTTGTATAAGGGTATGAAGACCAATATTATATCTTACCAAAGCATTTGTAGTTAGAGAACACTTTGCCTCAAAAGCTTTCCACGTTCATCTCATGATACCGCAAATTTCAGTGTGATTTACCCCTACTTTTTCTTTTGACTGAGGTGGCATCCAGATTGCGATGACACCTGATAGTGTCATGATGTGTCCAACGATGACGATGGCGACTGCCGCACCCATGGCCTCACCCACTTCGAGGCACCTGCAAAGTGGGTAAAACCATGGGTAAAACCATGGGTAAAACAGCCACCACCGTCAACCTCGTCCCCTGGTTAGCAGTTGAAAAGGTCCTTTCTCCTTCCTCAAATAATTTAGCACATATAAGGCTTTATTCAAACGTTCTTAGGGTAATGTGGTAGCCTCTCCCCCTTTTTGTTTTGAGCGTGATTATCTAACAAAGCTCATTCATTGGGTGTGTAAGATACTTGTTGGAGTTATTCGCTAGCCAAGCATTCTTTACTACCTTTTGAACCATTCCTTGTAGACAATGCAATAAACATGGTACAATAAGCATTAGTATTAAGATAACAAGTACTATAACAACTGCCCCTTTTATTAAGTCTTGTAACCATCCACTTAGGCCCAAACTTGACAGCTATGATTCGAGGTTTAGTGAACTTGTCTGTAACCTGTCTGTTAAGTCCTTCAGTTTTTGTAATTGTTGAGTTACCGACTGTGATGTATCTGTTAAATTCATACAACACATGCCATCAAACTCCTCACACCCGTGCCCTTGGGCCAAAAGTAGGAAGTCGATAGCTGCCCTATTTTGCAATGTCGCATGCCTTATTGAGTCAGTTTCCATTAACAAAGCACTGAGTGTTGCAGAAGTAGCATTGGTTTGTTTCGCTAGCCAACATCCCAATTTATTTAAAGTGGTTAAGCCTTGGGCAGCAGCGACCCCAGGGGCAAGGAAAGAGGTTAGTATGGTTTTGTCCGCAGTCCAAAAATCCAGTTGGTCATTGCACTCTTCCTGATATTTTCAAATCTGTCATCTTATTCTATGCCGTGGGGTAAGGTTCAATATCATAGAAGTGTTGGGAGTTAACAATGTTAGGTGCCCCAATGTGTAAGGACCACCTCTCAAACGGGAGGGAACACCGTGCCATGCACGATCACCACAAATCAAGAATATTCCTTTAGGGAGTCTCATTGGGACAATAGTAGAGCGCGAGATGTTGCTCGTTGTATAATTACACCAGTTGGTAGCATTCTGAAAAATGGCTAACGTGGGGTTTACATCCTGTGACCTGGTATCGTCCTGTCCTGTATAATTAAAATATAAACAGGTAGGGGCTGTCATGCATCCTAAAATACCCAACTCCTGCGGTTCCAACAACTCCTGTGGTCCGTGTGTCATCCATCCGTCCCACTTATCCATAGCTGCAGAGGTGTTTGTTATTTTTTAAAAACAAGGTTAGGTCAGGGGTGGTCTTCTTTACCACCATTGTCGAATCATAGTCCCCTAAGGGCAGACCAACTAAGCATGTTGTAAACAGATTCTCAGCAGTGGATATAGATAAGCAAAGGTGGCCTTGGCCCGTTTGATTAGCTAGTGTAACCCAGATATTTTTTCTTGGTTGAACGGAAAACCACGCCTGAACCTGGCATATCAAACACGTGACTATCAGACTCACGAACAACGGGGTTTGCGTCCTGCGTCGGTAAAGGCTGTCATCCCATTCACTGGGGTCTCCGATCACATAGGCATTTCTTCAAACTGCTGATTAGCCAACAGTGACAATAATCTATCGGACGGATAGCTATTTGTAACCTGTTCTAAAAAATCAGAGATTGCGATCTGAAACTCCAGAGAACTGGCTAACAACCAATCTAAGTACTTTTGAGATACAGGAACATAAATTATTACAGGTTCTAATCCAGATATTTCTACAATTCTTTGTCTTCCCTTAATAATGAGTTGTGCAAATAATTCATATCTGGTGACCACTATTTTTCTGGGTTGATAGGAGAGAAAAACCCATTCTAATACTTTCAAACTGTTTGCTGTATTTCCTAACTGTACGGTCAATCCTAGTGGATATTGCCGTTCCCCTCCTGAATTAACTATCATAAGCGAGATACTCTCAGTAGGTGAACATCTGTGAGCATAGGTTGTTGCTATCTTCTCAGTAATTTTCTGCAAAGCCTGGTGTTGATCCTCGTCCAGTTGACGTCGCTCTGGAGCCTCCACCGAAGACTCCAGGAGCGGCATCAATGGCCTCAGATCATCATTAGTAATTCCGCAAATATTGCGAACCCACTGTATATCCCCCATTAATTTTTGGACATCAGAAAGATTTTCTATTTTCGCCTTAATCTTTATTTTTTGTGGGTGGACCACTGCCCTGGTAATAATCCAGCTCAAATATTGCCATGGTTCCTTCTTTTGAATTTTTTTCGGTGCTATTTTTAAACCCCGTTTTCCTAAATAGTGCTCTAAGTGCTGTAAAATGTGGTCTGCATTCAATTGTGTCCCTGCTATTAATATATCAACTATATAATGATACGTTATTAAATCTGGATACTTTTTCCACACCGGTTCTAGAGCCCATGCCACAAATGTCTGACACATCGTAGGTGAATTTTGCATTCCTTGTGGTAACACTACCCAATGATACTTTTTGCTAGCTCTCCTTTATTTACCGATGGTACCATAAAGGCAAACTTCTCTGCATCCTCAGCTGCTAAGGGAATGGTAAAAAAGCAATTGAAATATACTCTTCGATTCCCTGCAAAAGAAATGATACATTTGTGACAATAATTACGACGACATAGAACAAACCCACAACACCGTTTTACAAATATGGCATATTGAAGTTCCTGCTCTTGAACGTCCAGGGAGAGCCGCTGAGACAGTCAACGAGCCGTCATTCCGCATACAAAAGAGTGAAAGCATCAGCTGGCGGTACGTCGGAGTTGACTGCGTCCGTGGGACGTGTGACAAGGTCTTCAGGTCTTACTGCCGGCCGTACCGACCTGGTCGGTACCCACTTCGCTCCGTCCCCTCCCTCTCTGCCAAAGTCTCTTGTCTCATGCCTCGCCAATGTTGGGCAGGGTCGGATCTTGACTTGGGGGAAGGATCATCCCAGGCAGCCCCCTCCTGTTGCGGCACGCACGGGTCAGGAGGCGGGGGCCAAGGAGGACTCGCCACCTCCGTTGGTTGCGTTAGCGGGGGCGGGGGGCGGGCGGGGTGGGGGGGGAGGCGGGCGGGGGTTGCTCGTTCTCACCATTCCCAGCTCGGCCTCCCTTCTCTCCCGGGGCTGTGGCGGGAGGCGGGCGGGGGTTGCTCGTTCTCACCATTCCCAGCTCGGCCTCCCTTCTCTCCCGGGGCTGTGGCAGCGGCAGCTGCTGCCGCCGTCCGCTCTGATTTTATCCCCTTTATAGAGTCTCTGACTAATCGCCAGGTTGTTAACACTTTCGCGGCCGTATGATCCTCTTTAGAGGCTGCCTCAAACACCAATTTCCCTGCTTTCTCCCAGGTAGGTAACTCAAAAGCTGTTGCAGAGTCTGCTGCTAGCCCCTGGCTCTTCAAAACAGTCTCCAATAGCAATCGCCACGTTGTTGCTAGCTCCGCTGCTTGCCCATCTCCTTTCGAGACTCACCCCATTGATCTTTCACATGGGCACACAGGGGAACACTGAGTACATTGTTCTGGGCAACGTTGTCCCGTCTTGCCCTCACATACATCATCGTAGATCTGTTTCTCTGACTTATTTATGCAGCCGGTTTACTCGGTGCATCTGGCACCTCAGGAGGTGCAGTCAGAGTCGCTGAAGGTCCTGGACCCTCTGACTCAGTTAAAAAGGGATTGGTTGAAGACGGTTTAACAGCCTCCTCCATATCAGCTGCAGCTTTTCTCTCTGCCTTTAAGGCTTTTAATGTGGTTAACATCAACTTCCATGCCGTCACTAACTCTGCGGTGGTTTTATCTCCATTCCCAATATGTTCCTATAACATTTTTCCTATCTCCTCCCACGTCTCTGCCTTAAACGCCACGGACGCATCGGGGGGGTACCCTTTTTGGCACCAAATTAGAAGCCTTCTAAGTGTATATTCATCATATTTCAGTCCTCTCTTAGAGAGCATATGTGGCAGGAGTCTGACCATCGCCCCTTCTTCATGTGATGCGTTCTGCCTTTAGTTCTTTTAATGTCTCTAGGATCAACCTCCAGAGCGTCGTAAATTTTATACTGTCTTTGTTGCCTGTGCTATTCACTTTTCAGTTTTATATCTTTTCATGCAATTAATAACATCTCTCCAAGATTTCATTAATTTTTTTTGCTGATTTATCATCATCGATTACTAGATCCCACAATCAATCTCCATAAGAACGCCACTCGTCTACTTCAAACATACTTTCAGGGTCTTTAAAAGACCCTTTCGCTTTCCCTAACGTAATTAACCCAGCCAGATCTTTTAATTGGCTTACTCCCCGCTTTTCTAAAAAGCATTTTAAGATTTCGAACGCTACCTCTATTTCCATTGCGCGCTATGTTGACCTTCTTAATTATCCGGTCAATTATTTTTGCAGCCTTTTCCCATGGGTAGCCTTCTTTCGGACGGCGAACCCCTTCTTAATTATCCTGGGTTCAAGCACGGATCAGGCGCGCCGCGGCAGCGTCCGCCGATCTTCTGCTCCCTGGTCGCTGCTACCAGTGCTTCTCCGATCTCGCTGTCCGGTGAAAAACAAGGATGGGGTCCCTGTTCGGGCGCCACTTGCGACGAGTGAGGGAAGGCAAGCAGTCGACTCAATATGAGTGATAAGGCAAGCTTCAACTTTATTGCAAAACCTTACACATATTTATACACTAAGTTCTACCTTATGCATACTTGTCTTACAATCATTGGCTTAGCCCTAAAGATTGCATTATCATACTCCTCCTACTTGCGGTTACTGCTACGTGGTCCGGGTTCCATCCTGTTTTTCTTATACAGTGCTGCTTCTTAGCTGTTTACCACAGCTCCTTCTCCTCAAGGCCGAGCCCTGCAGATGTCCAGCTGTTTACCAGCTTCCCAATGCCACAGCTCCCTCTTCTCAAGGCCGAGCCGTGCAGATATCTAGCTGTTTACCAGCTTCTCAATGCTGCAGCTCCTTCTCCTTAAGGTCGAGCCGTGCAGAGTGATCCCAACAATAAATTACCAACCAACAAGAGAGGATGAAAACACAGGAAGGAGAGATGAATGCCTCGACCCACCTAAATACAAATTACACAATGTTCCTCTTAGTGAGTTGTGACTAAGGTCACAGGGTGGATAATGTGGGAAACCACTGTGGGTCTGTAGGGAGTAGCAGGGTTTGACTGGAGCAACACGCTCCTCTTCAAAAGCAACCCTGATGGGTTGCAGTCAGACAGTCTCATAACTGACTATTGTTGAGTGATGTCTGAGATGAGGCGAAAGCCTTGCAGCCTGATGTTCTACGGCAAGGCCACAAAGACCTCCATCAAACGTGAGTAAGCTGACCATTATTAATAACTGAAATTCTTATTAACTATTCATTCCTATTGATCGATGCTATTTGAGTTATATAGTATCTATCGGTCTACAACAAATAAATGAATAAAAAATTAATGAACTGATTAAGTTTTTATTAATCAAATTAGTCTAAATCAATCATTAATAATTACTTATTAATAACAGTCGTTACCTATTAAGATCGATTATTTTATTTATTAGTATTTTGTGGTACTGCATTAACACTACTGTCCTCCAGTTACTTATCATGTATTTTTTTTTCTTTATCATCACTCTGATTTACTGTTGTAATTATCTACTATCAATTCATCATTATTAATTATCATTAATTACACGTGCTACACGATGGCTCTGTTCCTCACCTAGAACTTGTTATCAGTAAAGTAGTTCCTTATTAACGTGATCTTAATCCACTGGATGTTAATTCCAGTAAATATTAATCTGTATTGCTCTATCGCTAATCATTACTTCGTATATTAATTACCGGTTAATGAATTATTTATTACATTCATTAACCATAGGTCGGTGTATGTTAATCCATCAAGAATTAGCAGAGAGTGCCAGATCAGCATTTGTCCTAAACCTGCTCTCCCCACTCCCTCCTCCCAAACCGCCCGCCTGCCCTCACCCCGGAGAGTTCTGTGTCAAGACACCCACACGCACCCTGCACACACCCCGTTTCTTTTTGATTGTCATTTTTTTAGCTATTTATTTATCTAGCCTCCCTCCCCCTAACCTTTTCTTACTCTTCTCTCTCACCACCGGGGACCGGGGACCGGGGACCAGGCAGAGGCGGCGGTGCCCAGCCCCAGCCGCCCGCCCTCCCCACCCCACCGCAGCGAGCCCCATTGCTACAAGGCCGCCAGAAGTTAATCTGCTTATGTGTAAACGTGGTGGCAGCTGAGGTATGTTTAAGAATACTGGTAAGTGTTGCTAGAAACCTACAAATATTTTCCGGGTGTTAACCGCGGGGTGCCAGCTTTGTGGGCCTACCACCCAGCACCCAGCTCTGCGCAGGTCTGGAATAAACCGGTATCTCGTCTCGGTGTGTGAGACTGGCCTATCGCACGCCGGGAAACGAAACCGCCTTTTCGGACACCACCATCAGCAAAGCAGCGACCCCGCTTTGCCTGAGGCTGCTGGGCCTGTCCTCTGGGCGCTGCTCACCACTGGAACGCATCCCGCTGGCGACAGACACGCCGACGGCCGCTAGCGAGAGGCGCGGCCCACCTCTCCGGCAGCCGGAGCCCGGCCTCGGGGACGCAGGTCTCTGCCCAGGCCGAGGCACGGGGCTGCTGCTTTCCCAGGGACGGCTTCAACCGGGAGCCGAGCCGAGCACATCGCCCGCAGGCGGACACCGAGGCGGGCCACAGCGCAGGCTGTAGCAGAGAAGGCGGCGTTGTCCACAGCGTTACCAGACTTTTTCGTTTCTTACTGCGTGCACACCCGCCACACACGCTCCCAAACCGGCCCCGGCACGAACCCCTCGCCCGCGGCCACACGCACACACGGAGACACCCCCCCTCCCCCTTCCGCCAGCAGTTTTGCCGGCCCGGGGAAGGAAGGAAGGCGGGAGACTTTAGGACCCCGCGGCGTCCCTGCCGCACCCGTGCCCCCCTCCCGCCTTTCGTCCTCAGTCCGTCGGTCGGCCAGTCCGTCGGTCAGTCACCCTGCTGAAGGTATGCGAGGCACAAAGCGGGGGTATTGTTTAGGCTCTGTCAGGAGTCAACGAGGCGCAAGCCTGAGGGAAGGAACAAGGCAACCGCAAAGGGAACGCAACTGCCGACCTTTGAGTGAACTATCGTAAGTAACATCTAATTAACATCGACTCGGCATAGCACAAGCCTGCCCTCCGGTAGGGGAAGACCCCTACCCACAGAAGCCCCTTCCTCACGGGGCACGCGCAGTAAAAAAGGAGGACGCTGTCGCCGTGGAGACGAGGCTTGCGGGAACCAACAGGCGCAAGGGCGCCTGCGCCAGCTCTCAAGAAAATAACGGTGACTTGTTGCTCGGAGCGTAGAAATATTTTCCCTGCGTTAACCGAGGCGCGCCAGCTTTGTGGGCCTACCACCGGCACCCAGCTCGGCGCAGGGGCGGAAGAAAAGCCGCCGTCTCGACTCCGTGTGTTTCCCGGCGCTCTGCGCACCGGGTGACGGAACCCGCGTTTGGCACAACAGCCCCGCTGCGCGCGGGCCGCCGCCGCCGCGCGGTGAAAACCAACGAACGCGAACGGCGGGGGAGGTGAAAAACGAAAAGAGAAAAAAACCCCCCAACCCAACCGACCCAAACAGAAACCTCCGAAAAGCGCCGCCATCCCCCCTCCCCCAGCCAGGCTCTGCGCCAGGCTCCCTCCCCCGCCGCCGGGGGGGCCGGTTGCCGGGCAGCGGGGCACGCGCGGCTGCAGCCCCCCTTGCCCCCCGCTGCTCCGGGGCGCCGGAGAGTCTCCGGCCGGGGGGGGGCCGCACCCACCGGCCTGCGGGTCCGGAGCTGCAGCGCAGGGAGGGGGAGCGCGCGCGCGCGGTGAGGGGGTGGCTGAGTGAGTCTGAGCGCGCGTGTGTCGCGGGGGGGGGCGGTGTCTGCAGGATCGCGGGCGCAGACCTTAATATATTTATTTTTAACAACGGCTGCTTTAGCCTGGGGAAGTGGAGGGTCAGGGCACTGCAGTAGCTGCAGCCTGCAGCTGCTTGAAGAATGGTTTTGTGATAAATGATTTAGTCCCAAACAGGATTCCAATTTAAGTTTGCAATTTATTAAACAAATAGAGGCAAGCAAACAGCGCTGGGTGCGTCGGGAGTCTCCGCTCCACCAAGACGCACACCTTCACTTCTTACAATTCCTTCCTTTATACTTCTCTAGGCTTCGTTTCTTGCCTTTCTCTGCCTTTTTCTTGGAAGACGACTCTTTCTTTAAGTACGTCACCACTTCCCCGGTCTGCGCATGCTTCATCTTTTTCTAGGTGGTCGTCCGGTGGTCGTTGGGAGGAAGATGCTCCTCTTCGTCAGTGCACCCTACATGACCTCTCTGTTTGTGCAGGCGCTCCGTTATTCCACTTATATTATGCTACCTTATTTGGCTATACATTTTCTTGACATTTCTGCGGTTATTTACAACACTGGTTTGCACTAGTATATCAGGAACTAACTTACATATCAGGAGGCTACATAAGCTTCACATATCAAGGGAGTTACCCAAACTATACTTATCAGGAAGTTACATAAAGACTGCCACTCCCCTGTTTATGGTCATGCCCTACATATATTCCTTTATTTCAATATAAATGACATTTGCTTCAAGCTTATATTCACTAGATTTTCTTTACACGAATCGCTCATTCCTCACAATCCCCCGTTTTCTTTTTCACCACTGTGATTTGTGTAAAATTTATTTAAAGTTTGTTTGATGGGTATTAACTCGGGTTCCTCTATATGTTTTACCAACATTAAAACATGTTTTCTCTCACTCTGTGTTGGTTCTATTGGAGTGGCTGTAAATTTCATTCCATTAATCGCAGAAGCTACAGCTTGTGAAAGACAAGGAATTAGACATGGTATTATTAACATACCTCCAAACAATCCTAACAAAACGATAATGATTTTTGTTACCCAGTTTCCTGAGAATAAATTTTCCCACGTTGTCCATAGTCCTTGGACATTTATTCCATTCCACGTTTGGACTGGCACATGGGCTACTTTTTTCATTTCTCTTACTAATTCATTGATGGCTTTTCCTTCATCATTTATCTCTAAACAACAATTTGTGAGATTAAATTTTCCACAGACTCCTCCTTCCTGTGCTAGTAAATAGTCTAGTGCGAGTCTATTTTGATATAGGGCTGTACGCATTTTAGTATTTTGTTTAGCCACCAATCCTAGAGCATTACCCGTTTTATTTACAATTATTTCTACTACAGCTTGCAACCTGATTATTCTATTCAACATATAAATGGGGGTCCTATATCCCCAGGACCCATCTTCTGCCCATGTCGCTGGGTCATAATATGCTATTATTCTTTCAGGTGGCCACTCATTATCTTTCCATTTTCCTATTTGTAGCTCTCTTTTTTCCCTTCGGTTGTGAGTTTCTAATGCGTCTGTATATACCAGTACCCCTAGGCGTTCTCCTCGGTTTATAGGTAATAAGAGAAAGCTTGGCCGTATAGTTCCTAACACGCACGCTCCGGTCCAATTTTTTGGTAATCGGGTATATGCAAATTTTCCACAGATCCAATATTGCCCTTCTGGACTTGACCACCCTTTATCAATAGTGGTTCCGTTGGTCCAATTCGCATGATTTTTACTTATTTCTTGGGCAGTGCCCCATTTATCCTACTTTTGGTAAGTACTATTCCAGTTATATCCCCCTTCACATACTAAATATCCGACTGGTTTACTCCCAGCGTCATTTTGCCAACAGCTTCTTCTTATTATGCTGGTTTGTAATATCCATTGTTGTTTCCTGACCTGAGTTGATATGTTCTAAACATTAGGGTCTGGTATGTTGCTCTCTTGGGCCTCCCAGGGCCAATTCTCTCCTGATTAGTTCCACCACATACATAACAATTAGTTACATTTAGTGACTTAGCAATGTTCTCAGCAAGATTTACAAATAGATTTTTAGCCACTGTGGGAATTTCATATTTCGTTCCTGTTTCCATTTCATGACAAAATGACTTAAATAACAGTCTATGCTGCACCGATTCTCTTTTCTTTCATTTCAATATTAATAACTACACCTGGGTCTTCTCCAGGTCCATATATCTTAAGTCCAATTTTGGTTATTTTTTTCTGTTTCCAAATTTCTAAATTTATAAGGGTTAAATTTACTAAATTACAGGTACAGGTTGTACAATTATTGTCTGTTTGTACCCTTGTGATTGAAGCTTGTAAATCCCCACATTGGCTGTCATATCCCCAGCTTGCAGTATCCTAACATACACAAGACCATCCCCTTCTTCCACATAGGTGTGCTGACTGATATCTCACCGTTTGACTAGGTACATAATCAGGATTTATCTGACATTGACGTCCACCTCCACCTGGGCAAATATATTTTGGTTGATTACTATAGCATCATCTCCACTCTACACTCCCACAATTAATATCCAGATCATCATCTATAATATCGCATGCATCAAAAATTACCGATACTGATGTGCTCAAATTGGCCATATCCTTACTTATTCCAATTAATCTTCCTACTTCCGAATTTGTTTTCATTTCTACCCACTATTGATAAAGAAGTTCCTTTGGATCGTAACAAACAGTATCATTTTCCACCGAGCATTTCTTATATTGTGTTCCATTGTATATACAACTCCCGTTCTGTTTCCCTTTGCACTTGTAATAGGTGTGGTACATTAATGTTTTATTACTTACTCGTCCGTGCTGGGCGGTTCTTATGCACTCGGTGCAATTTTGATTACCTGTCACCAGGTTGGTGAGTCCGAGTAAAATCAGGAGAGGTCCGGTAAGGGATCTCATGGTCGGAGGCATCAGCTACAAGGGGTGCTCGTCCTTGACTGGCCTTACTTGGTCGCGACTGAGAATCCCCACCCGGTCTTGCCCTCTCCCCCTTCTCAAGCGGACTTCTTTATTTCGATGACAGTAATAAATCTTACCCACCAGAAATCTCCTATAGGAGTAGTCTGTCCACACTGAATGCAGAGGAAACTTCAGCTTTGAATTTGAAAACGTCCCTGTTAGCCTCTGTGGGAAATGATATATTTGTTACACAGGTTACACCTAACCCTCAATAATCATACAACATGGTTTACAGAGTGGACATAAACTTAGTCCTGCCCGATAATTGCTTAATGCTATAGTCTTTAATTCGTGATCATTTCTCATACGTTCATTCCCTTTTTAATGTTATTTTTGTGGTTCCAGGTTGTAAAATAACTTTCCAGTCTTTCATGGGTCCTTTTACTCGAGTCGCGTGCGTCCACCCCTTTTCCGCGGTCCAGATGGCAGTATCTGTAGTTAACAATACAACAAAGGGTCCTTCCCATGAAGGAACTAAAGTTTCTTTCTTCCAAGTTTTGATCAGTACCTTATCCCCTGGTTTGAATTGATGGATTGCAAACCCCAAAGGTAGGGTTTGTGCCATTATTCCTATATCTCTTAGTTCTTTCAACCTTTCTCCTAAAATGATAACATATTTCCGAATATTATAATCTTCCACTACATTGTTTCCCTCGGAGATAGGGCATGCCGTATAAAACCTAATATGGCGATAATCCAGTCTCACTGTGCGGTTTGATCCTTATGTTAAGAAGGGCTAGCGGTAAACATTTAGTCCATGGCATCTGTGTTTCAACCATTAGCTTCGCTAGCTCTTGCTTTATTGTTTGGTTTATTCTTTCTATTACTCCCAAACTTTGAGGATGCCATGGGGTATGATATTCCCATTTAATACCTAATGATTGGCACAAGGATTTTATAATTTTAGAAGTAAAGCGAGTGCCTTGATCAGAATCAATATATTGTATTATCCCATACCTGGGGATTAGGTGTTCTAGTAAAATTTTATCACCGTCTGAGCTGTCGCTCTTGCTACAGGATAGGCTTCGACCCATCGTGTTAAATGGTCTACTATAACTAACAAATATTTCAATCTTCCTATTCTTGGTAATTTGGTAAAGTCGACTTGAATCCTTTCAAACGGTCTATAAGCTAGTTTTCTTCCTCCCATGGCCACTTGTTGAAACACGGCCTTATTTGCCCTTTGACAAGTTAAACACCCTTGTGTAATTTGCCTTGCTATTTCAAAAAATTCCAATACAGCCAAACTGTTTAAGGAAATGATCACTTAACACTTTTGTACCCCAATGTGTTTGCGCGTGTAAGCGTTCTAATACCTGCCTAGCGTAAGCTTTTGGCAACATCTCTCGCTCATCAGGTAATGTCCATTTCCCTTGTTCCACTCTAGCTCCTATTTTCTCTAATTTTGCTTGTTCCTCCAGCGTAAACTTTTTCTCCTTTTCCTCTTATCCTCTTCCACTAGTGTCCTCCTTTGTTTGTGTATGATTAATTTTAACAGTTTCAATCCTCAAGGCTGCTTCCTGAGCCTCCTTATCTGCTAAATTATTTCCTCTAATTCGATAATCTAATCCCTTTTGGTGTCCCCTCACATGCACCACGGCTATTTCCTTTGGTTCTCTTAACACTTTTAAAATTTTACTATCAACTCCTGATGTATTAAGTTCTTTCCTTGAGTGTTAATCAAGCCTCTTTCCTCCCAAATTTTTCCAAAAGTATGGACTACTCCATATGCATATTTGGAATCTGTGAATATGGTCCCTCTTCTTTCTTTTAATAATTCCAGGGCCCTACATAAGGCATAAAGCTCACAAGCCTGAGCTGACCATGATGGACTCAGAGGTCCTGATTCCACAAGTTCTAAGTCCTTGTCAATTTTTGCATATCCTGATTTTCTCTTCCCTTCTATTACTTGGGAGGATCCATCTACAAACAATTTTTCTCCTCCCTCCAATTCAATATCTCTAAGATTGAGCCTTACTTTTGTCTGGGATTCTATAACTTCTAAACAATTGTGTTATAGCACTACTGCTTCTGAGGGTTCCCCAAACCGGAACTGAGCGGGGCTCTGGGCAGAGGTGACTCCTAATTCCAAATTAGGTGAATCTATCAAGATGGTTTCATATTTCAAAAGTCTACTATCTGTCAACCATTTCTCTGTCCTCTGTTGGAGGACATTCCTAACATTATGTGGCGTATATACCTTTAGAGGTACACTAAAGGTAATTTTCCTAGCTTCCTCTATCAATAATGCCATAGCAACTAGGGCTTGGAGACATGCTGGCCACCCCCTGCTCACCGAATCTAACAATTTGGATAAATATCCCACCAGTGTGTGTGGGTTTTTTGTGGTTTTTTTTTTTTGTTTTGTTTTGTTTTGTTTGGGTTTTTTTTTTTTTGTTTTTTTTTTTTCCATTCCCTTTTTAGTCTGTGGAGGTCTTAGGATTAAAATACCAGAAACCCGGTCAGGATCTGATTTCTTTTTTTTTCCTTTGCTTAACCAATGTCCCAAATATTTTACTTCTTGCTCTATAAATTGTAATTTCGAGCAGGACACTTTTAATCCCTTTTTCTCTAAAAAATTTAACAATCTAATGGTGGCTTTTCGGGTCTCCTCTTCAGTTTCTCCTGCTACCAGTAAATCATTCACATATTGTAATAATTTTTCCCTCCTCGTGTACTGTAAAACCTTGTAAGATTTTCTTTAAGGTCTGTCCAAACAAATTTGGTGACTCCGTAAACCCTTGTGGTAGCACAGTCCACCTTAATTGTTGTTCTTCGTCCTGTTTCGGGGTCTTCCCATTCAAAGGTAAAATAATCTCTGAACCCCTTATCCAAAAGACAGGCCCAAAAGGCATCTTTCAAATCTATTACACTATACCAAATATGTTTAGGAGACAGGTGACTCAATAAAGTATAAGGATTTGCCACGACAGGGAATTTGGTGATTGTTCGCCGATTCACGGCTCTCAAATCCTGTACCATCCTATATGTACCATCTGATTTCTTTACAGGGAGTATCGGGGTATTGTGGGGTGACATACATGGTTCCAAAGTCCCATTTTTTAGTAATTTATCCACAATAGGTTTTAGACCTCTCCGGCCTTCTATAGATATAGGATATTGTTTAATTCTAATTGGCTTATGAGGGTCTGTTATTTGTACCTTGATGGGTTCCATATCTAATCTCCCAACATCTCCTTCCTTATACCATACTTGGGGGTCAATTTTTTCCTCATCAAGTTGGGTTAAGGTACATAAGTTAATATATAACCGATCTCCTTGGTTCTGAATAGTTAGGTTTAGTTTTAAAATCAAGTCCCTCCCTAATAGGTTATATTCTGCTTCTGGTAATAAAAGTAAATCATTTAAACAAATTTTTGTCTCTGTCTCAATCTCTACTTCTTCTAAGATGGGGACTTTGAAGGGTTCTCCTTTTGCACCTGTTACTGACATCTGGGCTTTTCCTTTTCCTACCCCTTTTGGGAGTTTCTGAATCGTTGACCTTTCAGCTCCAGTATCTACTAAAAATAAAAATTCTTCTTTTTGGGGACCTACTAATAGTTTTATCAAGGGCTCTGTTGATGTTGAGGTCCCCAGAAGATACAACCCCTAACACCCCTAATCCTCTTTGAACATTTTCTCATCCCATTCCCGTTTACGGCAGTTTTTCTGAACACGTCCCTTTTTGTTACAATAGTAACAGATGGGAGTTGTGGGTCTGTCTTGATGAGATTGTCCCTGGGGTGGCTGTTCTGGTCTCTTATCTTTTTTTCTCTCCCAGCTGAGTCTTACTCCTCTGACTTTCCCTCACTGCTGCTACAAAAATTCTTGCCTCTGCTTCTTGTTTTTCTTCGTCCCTCCTGACATAAACCTTTTGAGCTTCTCTTAGTAATTCTTCCAACCCTCTCTCTTGCCAGTCCTCTATCTCCACCCAGAGGTACTTCCCGTAAAGGATACAAAGACGCTCTGGGTGCTCAGTTTGGGATCCTCCCCTTAGAGTTGAATTCGACCCTGGGGCCGTAGGGGAAGTCATCAAATTTGGTGACGGTATTTGACGGGTAGCTGGATTATACGGGGGAGGTAAGTGATCTAGGGGGTCCCAATCCTTCTTTTCCTTTTCCATGTTGTCGTGGTTTAGCCCCAGCCGGCAACTAAGCACCACGCAGCCGCTCGCTCACTCTCCCTCCCACAGTGGGACGGGGGAGAGAATTAGGAAAAACCTCGTGGGTTGAGATAAACACGGTTTAATAGGACAGAAAGAAAGAAGGGAACAATAATGATAATACCAACAAAGGAATGTATAAGAACAAGTGATGCCCAATACAGAAATTGCTCACCACCCCGTGATCGACAGCCCGTCCCCGAGCAGCGATTTCCGCCCCCCCGGCCAACTCCAGTTTATGTACTGGGCATGACGTCGTATGGTAGGGAATATCTCTTTGGCCAGTCTGGGTCAGCTGTCCCGGCTGTGTCCCCTCCCAGCTCCCCGTGCACCCCCAGCCTGCTCGCTGGCAGGCCAGCACAAGAAGCTGGACTGTCCTTGACGGCTCAGCAACAACCCAAAACATCAGCACATTATCAACAGTTCCTCATCCCAAATCCAAAACACAGTCTCACACTAGATTCTGTGAGGAAAACCAGCTCTATCCTGGCTGAAACCAGGACACATGTGTTGCTCCCCTACGGTCTTATTTTTCCCTACTCCTGTTTTAAGATGAAAAATGCCCACACAGGCCTTTATCCATAAACTAGCATACTCGCTCTCCTCTTGGCAAAACGGTTCCTTAGAATTTACATACAGGTTTAGCGCCTGACAAACCCAATCCTCAAATGACCCAAATACAGGCCAAAAAAAACGTGGGGTCTCAAGGGGTTCTTTGGCCATTTTACCATACAATATTTAACTAATTTCTCTTTTGTCTTCCCTTTTCCAGGGCCCTTATTATTCCAATGTTTTAACATTATTCCTAATGGAATCTCCGGAGGTATTTTTAGTAATTCGCTCCCTTTCTTCTGGTCCTGGGTTCTCGATTTCGTCTGACCCATCTAGGAATTTTTACTGTGGCAATTCCTACAGCCCTTGGTTACCAAGCAGAGTGTCTTGCAGGGGGTTTCAAACTTCTCGCTCACCTATGGATCCTATAAAAATCGCTTCGGTCCTTCACCGGCCAAGTCCCTCGCGGGAGATTGGAACCGCGGTTAGAAGACCTCCACAATCGCTTCGGAACGAGGTTCCGTCTCAGTCACACTCTTACACACACAGGCAACCGAATCCCACCCAACCGAACGGTATACACCTTAAATACTTACAACCCCGTCGTCTTCGTTCGGATCTTCGCGCGCAGAATTACGGGCAAAATAAACTGCTGCAGCCGGCAAGGGAGCTCATAAAAAATCAAATTCTTTGCTTGCCCCTATTTGGGTTCAGGATGGTGTTAGTCCCGACCCGATCAGGAGCCACCAAATGGTGGGGCGCCGCTCCTAGATCAAGTCAGTATTCAGGAACCAAGACCATCCCGGACGAGTCCCCAGTTGTGATAAATGATTTAGTCCCAAACAGGATTCCAATTTAAGTTTGCAATTTATTAAACAAATAGAGGCAAGCAAACAGCGCTGGGTGCGTCGGGAGTCTCCGCTCCACCAAGACGCACACCTTCACTTCTTACAATTCCTTCCTTTATACTTCTCTAGGCTTCGTTTCTTGCCTTTCTCCGCCTTTTTCTTGGAAGACGACTCTTTCTTTAAGTACGTCACCACTTCCCCGGTCTGCGCATGCTTCATCTTTTTCTAGGTGGTCGTCCGGTGGTCGTTGGGAGGAAGATGCTCCTCTTCGTCAGTGCACTCTACATGACCTCTCTGTTTGTGCAGGCGCTCCGTTATTCTACTTATATTATGCTACTTTATTTGGCTATACATTTTCTTGACATTTCTGCGGTTATTTACAACACTGGTTTGCACTAGTATATCAGGAACTAACTTACATATCAGGAGGCTACATAAGTTACACATATCAAGGGAGTTACCCAAACTATACTTATCAGGAAGTTACATAAAGACTACCACTCCCCTGTTTATGGTCATGCCCTACATATATTCCTTTATTTCAATATAAATGACATTTGCTTCAAGCTTATATTCACTAGATTTTCTTTACACGAATCGCTCATTCCTCACAGTTTCAGGGACAATGGAGCTTTTCTTAGTAGCGGGAAGAGCAAGAAACCTCCACAAATTACAGCTGGGAAGGTTCTGTCTGGATGTGAGAAAAAATAATCCTCACTGAGAGGGTAGTCTTGTGCTGCAAGAGATCACCCAGAGGGAGTCTGGATTATCCCATGGCTTTGTGTTTCAAGGAGGAGCTGGTGAGGGTGGAGAGCCATCAGTGAAGGCATAGAAATGCCAGGGTGAGAGCTAGGTGGGAAAGCAAGATGGCTGTCAGCAAGCTGAAGGGAAAGAGGTGAGGCATGGGACAGTGTAGGGCAGCCTGCATAGAGATGGCCAAGGGTTCTAGCAAGACCGAGAGGTCCAAAAGGACTGAGGTCTTTGTCGTCTTGACTATAGCAGCTGTCTCTACCACCAGGGCCAGTGAGACAAAACTTTATTCTTCTCTTCTCAGAAACTGCCTTCCCAGGACCTGGGCTCAGGGTTTGGCCTTGCCTGCTTCATAAAACGAACCAAGGGTTTTCTCAGCATTACAGCCACCTGTGCAGTGCCCTTGCCTACCTGCAGTCACCGTCTCCAAGTATCTGCTCTAATGAGTCAATGAGGAGCCTTTGGCAGTAATGGGTCTCATTAAGTCCCATTAATGCTTCAAGGTATTTTGGGGTTTGCTTCTGGCTTTGACTTCTTGAGAGGTTTGTTCAGTCTTCTCCCAGTATCTGAGGTTCACGGACTGAGCCCCAAATACACCATGGGGCTCCTTAAAACACAGAAAGCCCTAACAAGTCATGCCTCTTCCTGTAACGTTCTCCACGTCTGCAAGACTCGTATAGCTAATCTGAGTTGTTTCATAGCGTGGTTAAGAAGGAAGATTTCAAAGTGCACCTAATAAAGTTATTTTTAATTTTAAAGGCAGTATTTTGTTAATTTCAGTTTAAAGAAGTGATAGAAGCATTATCCAACTGATATGGATCCTGAGTGTCAGGAGCGTCTCCTGAGGAGGTCTGGACAGGTAGGAAAAGCAGTCCCTTGAGATCTGACACTGGGTGGACAACCTTGCTCCTCACCTCCCCAGACTCCCCACCTGTCGTTGGCCACCTGGGATTTACATCACTTTCCCTTCATCAGACTTCTCTGAACTCTGGGAGCAGAATGTTAGAGCTCCATTGCACCATCTCCCACCCACTTTCCTTAGAGGACTGGCTGCACACAGGCACAGAAGGATGTTTCCCATTTGCAAGCAAAGCAAAGTAAAGCACGATCAAGTGTCTTAAGCAATAAAACACTCCTCAACCATATACTAAGTACAAGCTGCCTCTAATGAGGTCGCCTTTCTACAAGGGATGATCTTACGAGAAATGTTTTAGATAGATAGATAGATAAAGGTAGATACAATTAAAAGAGTTGGCTAAAGATACCGTTATACTACTGAAAGACAGGCAGGCTTTTAGTCCCTGAAGCTCAAAGCAGCAGTGTGGGTGGGAAGTATCTGAATGAACAAAGAGTAAGGGAAGGAGAATAATGGAAAGGGCCTTTGTCTAGACAGTCTGCTGAAAACATTACTTCAGAAATGGTCATTGTATCAGCACAGGTGAAAATATATGAAAGATTAGAATTATTAACTACAAAAGACATTAACCACTTGATCCAGTGTGGCCTGGCAGCAAAGGCAGCCAGCAGTGTCCTGAAGTGTATAAAGAGGAGCCTCGCCAAAAGAGTGAGGGAAGTGGTTGTCTCCCCATGCTCATTGCTTGTTAGACCACCTGTAACCAATTATATCCAGTTTTAGGGCCCCAGTTCAGGTGTACTGATCTGGCTGGGATGGGGTTACCTTCCTTCATAGCAGCCTGTGTGGTGCTATGTTTTGCATTTGTGCCTTAAACAGTGTTGATAACACACCAGTGTTCTGGCTATTGCTGAGCAGTGTTTGCACAGTGTCAAGGCCGCCTCTGCTCCCTCCCAGTGAGTGGGCTGCAGATGGGCAAGAACAGCTGACCCCAACTGACCAAAGGGATACTCTCTAACGTACGACGTTGTGCTGAGCAATAAAAGCTGGGACAGAGGAAGAAGGAACTAGAATATTTTTGTTACAGGAATCACTTCCTAGTTCACATGCAATCCATTGCATAGCATTAGTAAAAGGCCTTAGACCTTCATGAGCGGTGAACTTTCACCTAGCTACTGATGAAGTTCTACTGAACTCTTACTTAGTCGCGTGAGGGAAGGCCCTGAAACTGGTGTAAATTAGAAAGATAAGATAGCCACATCCATCAGCAGAGGTTGCCTCATCGAGAAAAGAAAAAGAACGGCCCGCTTGGAGACAGTGAAAGGATCCAATGAGGAAAAAGGAGACCCCAGACCCAAATACTCCAACTGGACTAAACCGTCTCACAAGGGGAGGGGAGCTTAGACTGTAAGGGTATAATTGTCCAGAGAGTCTCTGGTTCAGGGTCCGTCTCCAGAGGCACTCAGCTCAAGCTGTTCTTCACCACTGTACCGCTTAATAAATTCAACTGGTATACGTCATGTCAGAGATTCTGCTTCAGGAAACCTAGGGTTGAGCCTGAGGGAAGAGAAAGCACCCAAGAGAGACTCTGTGTGTGTGTGTGTGTGTGTGTGTGTGTGTGTGTAGAGTCGAAAGGCGCACACGTCGGCTCACTGGAGTCTCCTGCTGCAAAGGGACTCCAGACCCAGCAGTTAAAGTCTCGGGTGGTGTGTGTGCAACTCCTTGATTGGTGTGTGAATGCTCAGGCAGCGGCTTCTCCATTAACGTTTTTTCATTCAAAGAGTCTTCTGTGTGGAGACTGGCTGGGCATCATTTTTGCTTGTGGGAGGTGGTGAGTGGTTGCCTTTGCGTTGCTTGTTATTATTATTGGTTGTTGATTTTTAAAAACCTCTTTCTTTCACCTGCTAAGCTGTCTTTATCTTGACCCACAACTTTCCGTGCTTTATTTCTTCCTGTTCTCTCTCCTGTCCCAGTGGGGAAGGGGGGGAAAGAGTGAGCGGCTGCGTGGCTGCCGGGCTATTGGCCAGAGTCAATCCACCACATCAAGGAAGACGTTGACAACTGGGAGTGACTTCAGTGGGAGGCTGCCAAGATGCGCAGGGGCTGCAGCACTTGCCTGGGGAGCAGAAACTGAGGGAAAGGGCTGCCTTCGGCCTGGGAAAGGGAAGGTCTGGGGAACCTCATAGCAGCCAGCCAGTCCCTGCAGGGAGGTTTTCAGGAAGATGGAGCCAGTCTTGTCACCGTGGTGCTTGGCAGGACGATAATAGACGATAGTCAAATGTTGAAATAAGGAATGTTGAGGCTGGAGATAGGGACAATCTTTTTCTCCATAAGGGCATCCAAACATTGAAGCAGGTTTCCCAGAGATGTTTTCCTGTCTTTGTCCTTGGACATTTTCCAGCCCCCATGTGGCAAAGCCTTGAGCAAAGTGGTCTGACTCCGTAGCCGATTCTGCTGTGAGCATGAGGTTGGACTGGAGACCTACTGAGGTCCCATTCAGGAGAGTGGAAAACTAAATGATGCTGTGGTTCCTTCCTCTCTAGGTGTGCCCTTGATGACAGTAGGGAAAGCTGTCAGGTTCCCCGTGACCATGGAAGTAAGTCAGATGCTGGCATAGTCAGATCAGCTGAAGTTGTCTTCTCCTCCTCCAGGCAGTGTTGCTCAGATGCAGGACTGCTTCACAGGTATCCCCAAACAGCCCTGGTTATTTCCTTTGCTTCACCATTCATTCCCTTTTCATTCTTTTCCCACCTCTCAAGTCCTGCTCTTTAACCATCCTTATCCCCACCCATGCAAAAAGCCAAGGACTTTTCACTGTTTATCCAGTGGCCCTGCATTTGCTCACTTTGAACCTTCCTTTGGTGTCTCTGAGGTGGTTACTGTGGTGCTTTCTACCTCGCATTGCAACTCAACTTAACGCTAGTACTCTTTTCTTCTCTGTAGTGTCCTGCAGCTACTTAAGTTCTGATCTTGTTAGAGGCACCACGACTCAGGATGGCCGTTGGCACGCATACTTTAAAAGCTGGACTGTTGGAGGTTCAGTCCAGAGGGACCTTGGCACACCTGGGATTTGGCCAGCAGAAACCTCAAGGTTTTGAAGGAAAAGCTCAGAAACAACTCCATGCAGCAGCATGGACAGGGACCTGACTGACTAAGGGAACTGTGACAATGCCATATGAGTCAGTGGTTCTCACATTTCGAAAGGAGAGTGGAGTGTCTGGAGGAGGTCTGCCAACTTGAAGTGAAGGGCCTAAAGGATGAGCTGTGGGGAGAGTCTGAGGGAGCTGGGTGTCTGTAGCCTGCTGAAGTGGAGGCACGGGTTTACCTAGCAAGAGCCTGCACCTGCCTGGAGGGATAACGGAGCCAACCTGTTTTCTGCAGTCACCATTGATACGACAGAAGGAACAGCCACAAGCTGCCTCTTGGGAGCTTTAGGCTGAACCTCAGGAAAAATAAAATGGACTAGGAGGAGCGTTGCCATGATCTCCACCTTTGGAGCTCTTCAAGTTTCAGCGCCGCAAAGTCACGGCCAGCCTGGAGGCTGGACTAGAGACCCCCTCGCAGCAGTCTCTTTCCCAACAGGCCTGTGCCTTGCCACATGTCATATGAGAAGAGACTAAGCTGGAGGAGAGGGTCTCTACATCACAGGACAATTCAGGGTGGAAGGAGGGTCAGGAGGTCTCTGGTGTTGCACTGGCTCCAAGCAGGGCCAGCTCTGAGGTCAGACCAGCTTGCTCGCTAAATGCCAGAATCCGGAGAAAGAGTTTACACATGAACCAGGCATCTGTGCCGCCGTTACAGAAATGGAGACAAGGCCTTTGACCAGCTCCCTGAACACAGCTATTGGTACGTCATGCCCCCTGAGAACATCCATCCTCCCGGGAACATCCATCTTCTTGTCCAAAGGAGTGGGATCCTTATGCAACTATCCTGCCATATCTCCAGACCATGGGGTGCTTTACACTGTAAACAGAACTGAAGGAAAGCCTCTGACTTGGGTACTGTCAACTGAATTGCTAAAAGAGGGGAAGATGGAGGGATCTCGGAGCTTCCAGGTTCTTCCTGAAGATAGAAGGCCTCAGATATAGGAACAGAAGATAACAGTTTTGAACTAGCCTAGGCTTTAGATCATTTCACATGTGATGGCTCTGCTCCATCCTTTCAGTCATTGGCACCCAGAAACCTCATCTGCTTTTCCTTCCTCTCCTCCCAAAAGCTGATCAAGTGATGGGAAGAAAGGAAGGAGAAAGGCCCTAGGCCTCTGTGACTCACCTGGGCTCTGGCACTTGGAGGGCCACAGTGTCATCCATTGTACACCCCATAAAGAATCAAGCTGGGAAGTGACTCTTCACGTACAAGTGAACAAGGTCGATGGACAGGCAAGGCTATGTCTGGAGACCAGTACACCTAGAGCATCGATCAAGCTGGGGCTGAAACTCAGGCCTGGTCTTCAATGGTCTCCTGGGCCCATGGACAGAGGTGTGGATGGAGGCCCCAGGTGAGGCTGATTAGGGTCCTGAAGGCCTGTGGATGCTCTCAGGGCCCTGACACTGCCCCCATGGGATCCCACCTGCCAGTGCCCTCAGTAGGCCAAGTTCTCATTCCCGCATGTGCAGGGTCTGTGCTCGGCTACTCTCCTTCCCCGCTTCTGTGCAGATCTGGGAGACCACAGTTTCATGCTGACTACAACCAAGGCTGAAACTGGTCTTCCCACCCCTGACCAACTTTTCCTCTTTTGGGAGTACAAGGTCCAGGTGAGCCTCAGACTGGGTGGCACAGTTAGAAGCTGACCCACACACAAGATCCCGCCTAACCTGTTGCATGTCCCATAGAGAACATCCACACATCTGACCTGCTCTGGTAGCAAGCAGGGCATCCTCCACTTCTCGCCTTCCCTGTTAGTCTCACCTAAAGATGTTGTATCTCCGTCAGTCACAAAAGCTGTGGGAGCTGTCCTTTTCCATCTTGACTCTTGCTCCCCTAACGTCACAGCTTTGCGATGGCATGTTGTCCTCCTGCTGTCTGTGCTCCAGGCTGTGGGCTTTGGTGCACATTAGGCCTGTAGCACCTCAGATGTGGCACCAGGGCCAAGGGCAGATTTGTCACATGGACACCTGATACCAAAAGATTGGCCCTCTTTGTGTGGAAAGGCTTCACAGCCGATGTGTGCTGGAGTGGATGGCAGGAGGCAACATAATGATGAAGGAGGTTCTCACAACGAGAGCAAAAGCTGCAGTCCCCAAGACCAGACAGAAAACGGCCTTGGGCTGTGCAGCCCTGGCAGGAGAGGGGTTTGTTGTCCCAGGTGACACTTGCAGCAATGAGTGGGGCCTGTGACAGAGGTGAAGCCGATCTCCAAGAAGGACAAGCTGCTGCTGAGAAAGTCCCCGGGGGAGGACAGCCTGTCATCCAGCCACACTGTGGACATCATGCTGGGGGCTGACTGGCTAGATAGCAGCTCTGCAGAGAAGTACCTTAGGGTCCTGGAGGGCAAGCAGCTGAGCATGAGCCAGCCAGGCAGCCTCGCAGCAAAGGCCAGCAGCCTCCTGGGCTGCATTAGGAAAAGCATTGCCGGCAGATGGAGGGAAGTTAACCTTCTCCTCCACTGAGCACCGGTGGGCCACATCTGGAGTGCTGTGTCCAGTGCTGGGCTCCCCAGTGCAAGAAAGTTGTTGACCTGCTAAAGCAAGGCTATCAAAGGGCCACAAAGCTGATTTAAGGGACCGCAGCATCTTCCATAGGACGGAAGGCTGAGAGGTCTGGGACCGTTAAGCCTGGAGAAAAAATTGCTCAGGAGTGTGGAGTAATAGGGCACGGACTGTGGCAGGGCTTCAGGCCAAAGACCTTTATTGTTAGCGTAGCGTGCTTTTTATACAAATACAGCGCGTTCACGCACCTAAAAGTGCTACCCGGTTGGCTATTGCTTTAAGTCCACGCGACTCTCACAGAGGCAGGATTGGTCGCCTCTGTATGTCCACGCGCTCCTTTGCTTCTTCTTAGTTGTTTACCACAGCTCCTTCTCTTCAAGGTTGAGCCCTGCAGGTGTCCGGCTGTTTACCAGCTTCTCAATGCCACAGCTCCTTCTCCTTAAGGTCGAGCCATGCAGGGTGATCCCAATATCAACCCCTTTTTGTTTATCTATAAACAAAACCTGATGGTTCATTCGCAACCCGAGGACTGTGAGGAAGATGAACCATCTGTACACTCTTCTATCGTCCTGCACCACGAACTCAGCCCAGCAGTCGGTAGGTGCCAGCTTTACGTGGGCGTCCCCACGGAGGCAACGGTGGCCTTGCCGTACACCGGCCCACTGCCCTTTGGGAAATCCCGGTATTTATACATTTGCAGAGGAACGAGTTTCGACACACGTGGCCAGCGAGTGTCAGAACACGCCTTGGTTGCCACCTTTCAACACAGAGAGCCTATGGCATACGCGCCCGCTGGCCAGACGTGCTGCACGTGCCCCAGCCACCCTGTCTGTTGGTTCGTAGGCTTTGTTCATGTGGCATATTACCGTAATCCAGCAGTCACATATCAACCATGCTCAAGCCAATAGCAGAATGTTACAAGGCAAACAAAATTGTGAATTGTGCCTTATATTCCTCCGTTACTGCATGTCTTCCCCATCCTCCCCTAACCTTGATCAACTTTCTTATCTCTTGGGCTGTTTTCTCTCACCCAGCATAGTATCTGTTTCTTACCCAGCCATCCATTTTCTGATATTCTAACTGCAGTTTTCTCACAGGCCAAAATTCCATCTGTTAACCCCTCCGTATGTATACGATAATTGGCGATAATTTCCATTTCTGCCGACAAGCTAACTATTGCTTTTTCTAGCTGAGATAAACGTCTGAGTCCCAAACAGGATTCCAATTGAAGTTTACAATGTATTACATTATATACATTAACCACTCTGCTAGACTTAGGCTTGCGGTCATACAAGGATATGTAGGACAGAAGGTTACACTTCATCACACGAATCAGATGAACATATTTCACATAGCTGTACTACTCCTCGTGATGGGAAAAGCGCCCGTACAAAGCTATGATAACCTTTATTATATCTCACCAAGGGATTTGTAGTTATAGAGTGCTTTGCCCTAAAAGCTTTCCATGTTCCTCTAATGATACCGCTAATTTCAGTCTGATTAATTATCTGTGTTATAAATGATTTAGTCCCAAACAGGATTCCAATTCAAATGTACAATTTATTAAGCGAATAGAGGCAAGCAAACAGCGCTGGGTGCGCCGGGAGTCTCCGCTCCACCAAGACGCACGCGGTACAGCTCCTGTTCCTGGTTTATATCCTGTCCGTTAATACATATTCATGAACAGGCGTGTCTTCTTTGGCGCATGCCCTCTTCTCCTTCTAGGATCTTCTCGAATCTTCCTCAGCGTGATCCTGTTCGCTAATACATATTCATGAATAGGCGTGTCTGCTAATACATGTTAATGAACAGGCGTGTCTTCTTCAGCGCATGCCCTCTTCTTCTGCTAGAGTCTTCTCGAATCTCCCTCGGCGTGCCCCCAGGATGACCCCAAACCGTATGCATGCACTTTCTTTACACAATACTATGCGGTCAGTGGTCAAACTGGTTTGAGCTGATATACCAGCCAAGTAGTTTAACTTTCTCCTGTAAAATACCCCTTTTTATGGTGCAGGAGAAATCCATAAAAGTCCAGAAGCTTACACTTCATCACACGAATCAGATGAACATATTTCACAATCCCCCATCTTTTTCTTTATAGTATTGATTCGTGTTTTCGTTTCCAATTGAGTACTGCAGATATCTGCATTCCTTGTATAACCGAGTAGATTAATCTAGTAACAATTCCCCACATATCCCCAATACAACTATCCCGATTTTAGTAAGCCAATCACCACCCATAAAATCTCCCCAAAATCCTCCTAGATTGATTCCATTCCAAGTTTATCTCTCAGGAGGCCATTCGTTATACACCTGGACTCCTAGTCGCTCTCCCTAATTTATGGGTAACAGGAAAAAACTAGGTTTTATTGTTGATTACACGTACGGGCTGTACAATTAGAAAAGGTCCTCAGTTTTCCCATTTTTCTGGGGTAAACCCCAGCTGGACTTGTTCCAATATTGACTACAGTTATTTGCCGTAGTCAGAGTCAAGGAACTCACCCCAAGTAGAACTAGAAGAGGTCCGGTCAGGGCCATAGTGGTCGGCGGTCACAGCCCAAAGGGGTTGCAGCCCTTGGCAGACCCTTTTTAAGCCGCAACACCAGTTCCCCTCCGGTCTTGCCCTCTTCCTTCCTTTAAGGGGGTGCTTTCTTAGTACCCAAATTAATTGAGCACTGCTTGTGAAGGCCAGAGCTTTGCTAGATCAGTGGTTTGTCCAGACCTGAGCACTTGCCCGAGCCTGGCGATCCTCTTTATTTGCAAGGCTTTATGGCTACAGAAAACTGCCAGTTAGCCTGCAGTTCTTACAAATAAACACCACCTTCTACACCAAGGACAAATTCTAGTTCCAGCTCCTTTTTCCTGTTCTTCTTTTGCCAACAACTCCTTCCGATGATACTCGTTTGGAGTACCCATTGTTGTTTCCTATTACCCTTTCCCATTGTTTTCCAAACTTGGGGATTACTTACATGGCTCTCCATAGCTTCCCATGGCCATCGTTCACCTCGATTTGTTCCACCACAAACGTAACAATTAGTTATATTCAATGACTTAGCAATGTTTTCAGCAAGATTTACAAGTAGATTTTTAGCAACTGTGGGAATTTCATGTTTCACTCCTGTTTCTATTACAGGAGTAGCCGCAATAAAATTCCCACAGCAATTTAGTCAGATGTGACCTTCCACTCCTTCCCTGGACCTTTCACTCGTGACACATGTGTCCATCCTTTTTCAGCAGTTCTCACAGCTGTTTCTGTAGTGAATAAAACAAGGAAAGGTCCTTCCCAGAGGGGAGATAGGTTTCCTTCTTTCCATGTTTTTATCAGAATTTTATCTCCTGGTTCTAACTGATGAATTGCAAATCCTAAAGGTGGTGTTTGGGCCACCATCCCAATCTCTCTTCATTCTTTTAATCTTTTTCCAATGGTAATTATATCTTGTTGGATACTATGATCCTCAATTACATTGTTCCCCAGAGGCATTCCTTGAAAATAAGGCATGCCATAGAACATTTCATATGGCGATATTCCAGTCTCACTGTATGTTTTTGTTAAGTGCCAATGGTAAACATTTCGTCCAGGGCATTTGTGTCTCAATCATTAATTTAGCCAATTGTTGTTTTATTGTTTGATTCATTCTTTCTACCTTCCCCGAGCTTTGTGGGTGCCACAGAGTGTGGTATTCCCACTGAATACCTAATGATTGACATAATAGTTTTATTATTTTAGAAGTAATGTGTGTGCCCTGGTCAGAATCAATGTACTGGATTATCCCATATCTAGGTATCAAATGTTCCAATAAAATTTTTACCACCATCTGTGCCATAGCTCGTGCTACAGGGTACGCTTCTACCCACTGTGTTAAATGATCTACTATTACCAATAAATATTTTATCCTCCCTACCTTAGGCAATTCAGTGAAATGGACTTGTACTTTCTCAAAAGGTCTGTAAGCTGTTTTTCTCCCTCCCGTGGCTGCTTGTCGAAACACTGTCTTATTTACCTTTTGACAAATTAAGCAACCTTGTGTAATTTGCTTTGCTATTTCAAAAATTCCAATACAACCAAATTGTTTAAGAAAATGATCACTTAACGCTTTTGTACCCCAATGTGTTTGTGCATGCAAACGTTCTAATAATCGCCTGGTGTAGGCTTTTGGCAGCATTTCTCGCCCATCGGGCAGTGCCCATTTTCCTTGTTCTATTTAGCTCCTATTTTCTTCAATTTTGTTTGTCCTTCTGGGGTAAACTCCTTCTCTCTTTCCTCTCGTCCTTCTTTGCTGGTGTCCTCCTTTGTTTGTATGACATTAATTTTGGCAACTTTAGTCCTCAAGGCTGCTTCCTGGGCCTCTTTAGCTGCTAAGTTATTTCCTCTAATTTGGTAATCACCAAAAGTCCCTTTTGGTCTCCCCTCACATGTACCACTGCTATCTCCTTTGGTTCTCTTAACGCCTTCAAAATCTTTCCTATTAATTCTTGATGTATTAAATTCCTCCCGTGAGTATTAATCAAACCTCTTTCTTCCCAAATTTTTCCAAAAGTGTGGACCACCCCATATGCGTATTTAGAATCTGTAAATACAGTCCCGCTTCTTCCTTTTAATAATTCCAGGGCCCTACACAGCGCATACAGCTCACAAGCCTGAGCTGACCATGATGGACTAAGAGGTCCTGATTCCACAATTTCTAAGTCCTTATTAATTATTGCATATCCCGATTTTCTCTTCCCTTCTACCACTCGGGAGGAGCCATCTATAAACAGCGCTTCTCCATTTTACAACTCAGCATCTCTTAGATCTGGTCTCACCTTAGTCTGGGTCTCAATTACCTCTAAACAGTTATGTTGTAATTCCTCTGATGGTTCTCCAAACAAAAATTGTGCTGGACTCTGAGCAGAAGTCACCCTCAGTTCTAAGTCAGGGGAGTCTATTAGTATTGCTTCATACTTTAGGGTCCGGCTGTCCGTTAACCATTTTTCCGCTTCTTGTTGTAAAACATTTCTGACATTGTGTGGGGTATACACTGTTAAAGGAGCACTAAAGGTAATCTTCCTAACTTCCTCTATTAATAATGCTGTAGCAACCAAAGCTTGGAGACAAGCAGGCCATGCTCTGCTTACTGGATCAAGTAACTTAGAACAATGCCCCATGGGTTTTTTGGATTCCTGCCCAGTCTTGAGTAAGAACTCCATATGCTGTCTGGCTTGATGTATTCACAAAGAGATAGAAAGGTTTTTCTAGATCTGGGAGGCTCAATACAGGTGCTTGTATTAATGCCCTTTTTACTTCCTCAAATCTCTGATCATCTTCAATAAACCACTTAAGTTGGTTATTAGTTAATTTTTCATATAAGAATTTTACTTTATCACTATAATTTTCAAGCCATGGTCTACAATATCCTACTAATCCCAGTATTTGCCTAATTTCCGTTTTAGTCTGTGGGGGTCTTAAGGATAGAATCCCAGATACCCTATCAGGATCTAACTTCTTCCTTCCCTTACTCAGCCAATGTCCTAAATATTTTACTTCTTGTTCTACAAACTGTAGCTTTGATCGGGACACCTTTAATCCCTTTTCCCCTCGAAAATTTAACAATTTAATGGTGGTTTTTCGGATCCCCTCTTCAGTTTCTCCTGCTACTAATGAATCGTCCACATATTGCAATAATTTTACCTCCTTAGGTATTGTGAAATCTTGTAGAATTGTTTCTAAAGTTTGTCCAAATAGATTTGGTGACTCCGTAAACCCTTGTGGTAACACAGTCCATCTTAATTGTTGTTTTTGTCCTGTTTCGGGGTCCTCCCACTCAAAGGCAAAATAATCTCTGGATGCCTCATCCAGAGGACAGGCCCAAAAAGCATCTTTCAAATCTATTACACTATACCAAGTATGTTTGGGAGATATATGACTCAATAAAGTATAAGGATTTGCCACCACAGGGAATTTAGTGATTTTTCGCTGATTTACAGCTCTTAAGTCCTGCACCATCCTGTATGACCCATCCGGCTTTTTTACGGGAAGAATGGGCGTGTTACGAGGTGACATACATGGTTCTAGGGTTCCTTTTTCCAAAAGTCTGTCAACTACAGGTTTTAATCCTTTTCGACCCTCCATAGGTATAGGGTATTGCTTGATTCTAATTGGGCGGTGCGGATCTATTATTTGAACCCTTATGGGGTCCATTTTTATCTTTCCAGTTTCCCCTTCCTTATACCACACTGAGGGGTTAATAGCTTCTTCATCCTCTTGTGTTAAAGTGTATAATTTAATCTGCAATTTGTCCCCTTGACTCTGAATGCTCAAGTTTAACTTCAAAATCAAATCCCTTCCTAATAAATTGTATTCCGCTTCAGGGAGCAAAAGTAAATCATTAAGACAAATTTTCTTTTCTGTTTCTACTTCTACATCTTTCAATATATTTACTTTAAAAGGCTCTCCTTTTGCTCCTGCTACTGACACGTAACTCTTCCCTTTTTCTATTCCTTTTGGAAGTTTTTGAATGGTTGACTTTTCGGCCCCTGTATCCACTAAAAATAAAACTTCCTCTTTATGGGGACCAATCAATAATTTTATCAAGGGCTCTGTTGATGTTGAAGTCCCCAGAAGATAGAGCCCCCGACACCCCTAATCTTCTTTGAACATCTTCTCATCTTGTTCCCGCTGACGGCAGTTCTTCTGAACATGTCCCCTCTTGTTACAGTAGTAACAGACGGGAATTGTAAATCTTCCTCGATAAGGCTGTCCCCGGGGTGTCTGCTCTATTCTTTTTTCCCTTTTCTCTCCAGGAGTCGTCTTATTTTTCTGACTTTCCCTTACTGCTGCTACAAAAATTTTTGCTTTTGCTTTTTGTTTTTCTTCGTCCCTCCTAACATAGACTTTCTGGGCTTCTCTAAGTAACTCCTCTAATCCTCTTTCTTGCCAATCCTCCAATTTTTCTAATTTCCTTCTTATATCCCCCCAGGATTTAGCTACAAATTGTGTTCTAAGGAGTGCGGTCCCAGCCACTGTATTCGGATCAATTCCAGAATACATTGGTAGGTTTTTCCTCAACCTCTCCAACCATTCTGTTGGAGATTCGTCTTTCCCTTGTTGTTCATTAAATGCTTTAGTAATGTTTTGCCCTCGGGGAACCGCTTCCCTTATTCCCTGTATGATTAACGTTCTCAAATCCCTCATATTTTGTCTTCCTGGGGGTTGTTGATGATCCCAGTGGGGATCCACATTTGGCCACTGCTGATCTCTCGGGGGTCCTGCCTGATTCTCTCTTTCCCAAATTCTCATTCCAGCTTGTCTAATCATTCCCCTTTCCTCAACAATGAATAGGATCCCTAAAATGGACTGTATTTCTTCCCAGGTATAAGTACTGGGGCCTAGGAATTGGTCCAATTTTTCAGCTACTCCGAGGGGATCATCTAATAGGGTCCCCATTTCTTTCTTGAAATTTCTTACGTCTGTGGTATTTAACGGGACTGCCACAAACCCGATGCCTCCCTGATTGCCTCCGAGGGGTACTTCTCGTAAGGGATATAGAGAAGCTCCCTCAGATACAGCAGTCCTACTTCTCGTACATGCAGCCGGAGGTCGATCTAATTCCGGTGCTGTTGGTGGTGGAGACAGGGGCAACGGTGGTACAGAGAGAGGTACTACGGCCACCGGAGGGGGAGCCGCCGCCGGAGATGGATTATTAGAACATGGAGGCGGTAGGTTATCCAGTGGCTCCCATTTATCATCTTTTTCCTTTTCACTTTTCCCCTCTTCTTCTTCCTCAAACTTTTCATCTGTTTTTAATGTAAGTATTGAGGCTGGAAAAGAACGTAAAGTTCTGTCCCATAATCCTGCATAATCACTTTCCTCCTGACTAAAAGGTTCCTTTGAATTAACATATATATTTAAGGCCTGGCAGACCCAGTCTTCAAAAGATCCAAAAACGGGCCAAAAGACATGTGGTCTCAAAGGTTCTTTTGGCCATTCTACCATACAATATTGAACTAATTTTAATTTACTTTTTCCTTTTCTGGGGCCCCTATCATTCCAATTTTCAATCATTATTCCTAGTGGACTCTCCGGAGGTATTTCTAGTAATTCGCTCCCTTTCTTGTGGTCCTGGGGTCTCGATTTCGTCTGACCCATCTAGGAATTTTTACTGTGGCAATTCCTACAGCCCTTGGCTACCAGTAAGAGTGTCTTGCAGGGGGTTTAGGACCTATCACCCACCCACGAATCCTATAAGAATCGCTTCGGTCCTTCACCGGCCAAGTCCCTCGCGGGAGATTGGAACCGCAGTTAGAAGGCCTCCACAATCGCTTCGGAACTAGCTTCCGTCTCAGTCACACTCTTACACACACAGGCAACCGAATCCTACCCAACCGAACGGTATACACCTTAAATACTTACGACTCCGTCGTCTTCGTTCGGATCTTCGCGCGCAGAATTACGGGCAAAATAAACTGCTGCAGCCGGCAAGGGAGCTCATAAAAAATCAAATTCTTTGCTTGCCCCTATTCAGGTTCAGGATGGCGTTAGTCCCGACCCGACCCGATCAGGAGCCACCAAAAGGTGGGGCGCCCCTCCTAGATCAAGTCAGAATTCAGGAACCAAGACCATCCCGGACGAGCCCCCAATTGTTATAAATGATTTCGTCCCAAACAGGATTCCAATTCAAATTTACAATTTATTAAGCGAATAGAGGCAAGCAAACAGCGCTGGGTGCGCCGGGAGTCTCCGCTCCACCAAGACGCACGCGGTACAGCTCCTGTTCCTGGTTTATATCCTGTCCGTTAATACATATTCATGAACAGGCATGTCTTCTTCAGCACATGCCCTCTTTTCCTGCTAGAGTCTTCTCGAATATTCCTCGGCGTGCCCCCAGGATGACCCCAAACCTTATGCATGCACTTTCTTTACACAATACTATGCGGTCAGTGGTCAAACTGGTTTGAGCTGATATACGAGCCAAGTAGTTTAACCTTCTCCTGTAAAATACCCCTTTTTATGGTGCAGGAGAAATCCATAAAAGTCCAGAAGATTACACTTCATCACACGAATCAGATGAACATATTTCACACCTCTAAGTATGGATCTGCATGTGGCCCACAATCTAGTAATGTTTCTTGCATATGGACCACCCCTGATCATAAAAGACGTTTTAAACAATGGGTGAAGAGACCCCATTATACCATGTCATTGGAACCAGACAGGCTATGGAATTGTATAAACAAGATAAATTGTTACAATATGGATGATTATCTATGGATACCGTTTGCCTCAGACCTCCATCACGCCTTAAGAAGTATATGCCTGTGCCACAATTACAGTGCTCCAATCCCTAGCTTACAGACAGCATGTCAGATAGAATCCTCTAAACACATGGCTAGTAAATGTAGGATTCCTTCCCAACATTATAAAAAACGGATGCAAGACTCATGAGCCAGTAGTAAAGAGCACAAGTACCACTCTAATGTATCCTGCACTGCTTGAGACCGTATGGGTATGTTCTAATGAAGAGATATCAGATTACAGTCAACCCTATTGGGATGGGTTAGAATGCACTTTAGGAATTCCACAAGTTTATCTCCCATAATAGCTTTTAATCATACTCAGGAGTCATTCACTGTAGTCATTAATGAAACCAAGAGGGTACAGAACAAAGAGAAATGTATTGCCCTCCGTGTCACGGCCAAGCTATTATACAGCAGGGATGAGAGTAAGCTTAGCAATGGGATTGTTTTGGACTTCTTCGGCTGTGATAATTGAAAATTGATTATATCTAGAAAATCTACCATGGCAAGGAGAGACTCTAGCTAATTGTATGCAGCCAGCCAGCAAGGCTAAGCAACACCCAGCTTGTACCCACGAGCAGCCTCACAGATGACTTTAGAAAATCAATTAGCATTGAATATGGTACTACTAAAGGAGAACAGCGTTTGTGGATGGCTGAATAACACCTATCCTGGCAAAACCTGCTGTCAATTCCAAATGTGTCCGCTACTCTGCATCAAGCTAGAGATGAAATGCAAAAAACTGTGGACCAAACCCATGAGCTCAATGAGAAGATGAAACCAAGCAACTGGCAATGAACGAGGTGGATTTAAAATATTTTCAGTTGGCTCAGATTAAAAGTTAGTGGATGGGATCATAGTCTAACCCAGTATGTATTAATGTTTATCATAATGATTGTTATTGTCCGTATTTGATTGTCACGTGTGAAATCTATGATAACTAGAGCTGTAACCATGCGTGTTAAGAGGATTCACATCTATGATCCTGAATACATCCCTTTAATACCATCCCCTATTATAAATTGCGACGAGCGAGGGAAGGCAAGCAGTCGACTCAATATGAGTGATAAGGCAAGCTTCAACTTTGTTGCAAAACCTTACACATGTTTATACACTAAGTTCTACCTTAAGCATACTTGTCTTACAATCATTGGCTTAGCCCTAAAGATTGCATTATCATACTCCTCCTACTTGCGGTTACTGCTACGTGGTCCGGGTTCCATCCTGTTTTTCTTATACAGTGCTGCTTCTTAGCTGTTTACCACAGCTCCTTCTCCTCAAGGCCGAGCCCTGCAGATGTCCAGCTGTTTACCAGCTTCCCAATGCCACAGCTCCCTCTTCTCAAGGCCGAGCTGTGCAGATATCTAGCTGTTTACCAGCTTCTCAATGCTGCAGCTCCTTCTCCTTAAGGTCGAGCCGTGCAGAGTGATCCCAACAATAAATTACCAACCAACAAGAGAGGATGAAAACACAGGAAGGAGAGATGAATGCCTCGACCCACCTAAATACAAATTACACAATGTTCCTCTTAGTGAGTTGTGACTAAGGTCACAGGGTGGATAATGTGGGAAACCACTGTGGGTCTGTAGGGAGTAGCAGGGTTTGACTGGAGCAACACGCTCCTCTTCAAAAGCAACCCTGATGGGTTGCAGTCAGACAGTCTCATAACTGACTATTGTTGAGTGATGTCTGAGATGAGGCGAAAGCCTTGCAGCCTGATGTTCTACGGCAAGGCCACAAAGACCTCCATCAAACGTGAGTAAGCTGACCATTATTAATAACTGAAATTCTTATTAACTATTCATTCCTATTGATCGATGCTATTTGAGTTATATAGTATCTATCGGTCTACAACAAATAAATGAATAAAAAATTAATGAACTGATTAAGTTTTTATTAATCAAATTAGTCTAAATCAATCATTAATAATTACTTATTAATAACAGTCGTTACCTATTAAGATCGATTATTTTATTTATTAGTATTTTGTGGTACTGCATTAACACTACTGTCCTCCAGTTACTTATCATGTATTTTTTTTTCTTTATCATCACTCTGATTTACTGTTGTAATTATCTACTATCAATTCATCATTATTAATTATCATTAATTACACGTGCTACACGACGGCTCTGTTCCTCACCTAGAACTTGTTATCAGTAAAGTAGTTCCTTATTAACGTGATCTTAATCCACTGGATGTTAATTCCAGTAAATATTAATCTGTATTGCTCTATCGCTAATCATTACTTCGTATATTAATTACCGGTTAATGAATTATTTATTACATTCATTAACCATAGGTCGGTGTATGTTAATCCATCAAGAATTAGCAGAGAGTGCCAGATCAGCATTTGTCCTAAACCTGCTCTCCCCACTCCCTCCTCCCAAACCGCCCGCCTGCCCTCACCCCGGAGAGTTCTGTGTCAAGACACCCACACGCACCCTGCACACACCCCGTTTCTTTTTGATTGTCATTTTTTTAGCTATTTATTTATCTAGCCTCCCTCCCCCTAACCTTTTCTTACTCTTCTCTCTCACCACCGGGGACCGGGGACCGGGGACCAGGCAGAGGCGGCGGTGCCCAGCCCCAGCCGCCCGCCCTCCCCACCCCACCGCAGCGAGCCCCATTGCTACAAGGCCGCCAGAAGTTAATCTGCTTATGTGTAAACGTGGTGGCAGCTGAGGTATGTTTAAGAATACTGGTAAGTGTTGCTAGAAACCTACAAATATTTTCCGGGTGTTAACCGCGGGGTGCCAGCTTTGTGGGCCTACCACCCAGCACCCAGCTCTGCGCAGGTCTGGAATAAACCGGTATCTCGTCTCGGTGTGTGAGACTGGCCTATCGCACGCCGGGAAACGAAACCGCCTTTTCGGACACCACCATCAGCAAAGCAGCGACCCCGCTTTGCCTGAGGCTGCTGGGCCTGTCCTCTGGGCGCTGCTCACCACTGGAACGCATCCCGCTGGCGACGGACACGCCGACGGCCGCTAGCGAGAGGCGCGGCCCACCTCTCCGGCAGCCGGAGCCCGGCCTCGGGGACGCAGGTCTCTGCCCAGGCCGAGGCACGGGGCTGCTGCTTTCCCAGGGACGGCTTCAACCGGGAGCCGAGCCGAGCACATCGCCCGCAGGCGGACACCGAGGCGGGCCACAGCGCAGGCTGTAGCAGAGAAGGCGGCGTTGTCCACAGCGTTACCAGACTTTTTCGTTTCTTACTGCGTGCACACCCGCCACACACGCTCCCAAACCGGCCCCGGCACGAACCCCTCGCCCGCGGCCACACGCACACACGGAGACACCCCCCCTCCCCCTTCCGCCAGCAGTTTTGCCGGCCCGGGGAAGGAAGGAAGGCGGGAGACTTTAGGACCCCGCGGCGTCCCTGCCGCACCCGTGCCCCCCTCCCGCCTTTCGTCCTCAGTCCGTCGGTCGGCCAGTCCGTCGGTCAGTCACCCTGCTGAAGGTATGCGAGGCACAAAGCGGGGGTATTGTTTAGGCTCTGTCAGGAGTCAACGAGGCGCAAGCCTGAGGGAAGGAACAAGGCAACCGCAAAGGGAACGCAACTGCCGACCTTTGAGTGAACTATCCTAAGTAACATCTAATTAACATCGACTCGGCATAGCACAAGCCTGCCCTCCGGTAGGGGAAGACCCCTACCCACAGAAGCCCCTTCCTCACGGGGCACGCGCAGTAAAAAAGGAGGACGCTGTCGCCGTGGAGACGAGGCTTGCGGGAACCAACAGGCGCAAGGGCGCCTGCGCCAGCTCTCAAGAAAATAACGGTGACTTGTTGCTCGGAGCGTAGAAATATTTTCCCTGCGTTAACCGAGGCGCGCCAGCTTTGTGGGCCTACCACCGGCACCCAGCTCGGCGCAGGGGCGGAAGAAAAGCCGCCGTCTCGACTCCGTGTGTTTCCCGGCGCTCTGCGCACCGGGTGACGGAACCCGCGTTTGGCACAACAGCCCCGCTGCGCGCGGGCCGCCGCCGCCGCGCGGTGAAAACCAACGAACGCGAACGGCGGGGGAGGTGAAAAACGAAAAGAGAAAAAAACCCCGAACCCAACCGACCCAAACAGAAACCTCCGAAAAGCGCCGCCATCCCCCCTCCCCCAGCCAGCCTCTGCGCCAGGCTCCCTCCCCCGCCGCCGGGGGGGCCGGTTGCCGGGCAGCGGGGCACGCGCGGCTGCAGCCCCCCTTGCCCCCCGCTGCTCCGGGGCGCCGGAGAGTCTGCGGCCGGGGGGGGCCGCACCCACCGGCCTGCGGGTCCGGAGCTGCAGCGCAGGGAGGGGGAGCGCACGCGCGCGGGGGGGGGTGGCTGAGTGAGTCTGAGCGCGCGTGTGTCGCGGGGGGGGGCGGTGTCTGCAGGATCGCGGGCGCAGACTTTAATATATTTATTTTTAACAACGGCTTGTTTAGCCTGGGGAAGTGGAGGGTCAGGGCACTGCAGTAGCTGCAGCCTGCAGCTGCTTGAAGAATGGTTTTGTGATAAATGATTTAGTCCCAAACAGGATTCCAATTTAAGTTTTCAATTTATTAAACAAATAGAGGCAAGCAAACAGCGCTGGGTGCGCCGGGAGTCTCCGCTCCACCAAGATGCACACCTTCACTTCTTACAATTCCTTCCTTTATACTTCTCTAGGCTTCGTTTCTTGCCTTTCTCCGCCTTTTTCTTGGAAGATGACTCTTTCTTTAAGTACGTCACCACTTCCCCGGTCTGCGCATGCTTCATCTTTTTCTAGGTGGTCGTCCGGTGGTCGTTTGGAGGAAGATGCTCCTCTTCGTCAGTGCACTCTACATGACCTCTCTGTTTGTGCAGGCGCTCCGTTATTCTACTTATATTATGCTACCTTATTTGGCTATACATTTTCTTGACATTTCTGCGGTTATTTACAACACTGGTTTGCACTAGTATATCAGGAACTAACTTACATATCAGGAGGCTACATAAGCTACACATATCAAGGGAGTTACCCAAACTATACTTATCAGGAAGTTACATAAAGACTACCACTCCCCTGTTTATGGTCATGCCCTACATATATTCCTTTATTTCAATATAAATGACATTTGCTTCAAGCTTATATTCACTAGATTTTCTTTACACGAATCGCTCATTCCTCACAATCCCCCGTTTTCTTTTTCACCACTGTGATTTGTGTAAAATTTATTTAAAGTTTGTTTGATGGGTATTAACTCGGGTTCCTCTATATGTTTTACCAACATTAAAACATGTTTTCTCTCACTCTGTGTTGGTTCTATTGGAGTGGCTGTAAATTTCATTCCATTAATCGCAGAAGCTACAGCTTGTGAAAGACAAGGAATTAGACATGGTATTATTAACATACCTCCAAACAATCCTAACAAAACGATAATGATTTTTGTTACCCAGTTTCCTGAGAATAAATTTTCCCACGTTGTCCATAGTCCTTGGACATTTATTCCATTCCACGTTTGGACTGGCACATGGGCTACTTTTTTCATTTCTCTTACTAATTCATTGATGGCTTTTCCTTCATCATTTATCTCTAAACAACAATTTGTGAGATTAAATTTTCCACAGACTCCTCCTTCCTGTGCTAGTAAATAGTCTAGTGCGAGTCTATTTTGATATAGGGCTGTACGCATTTTAGTATTTTGTTTAGCCACCAATCCTAGAGCATTACCCGTTTTATTTACAATTATTTCTACTACAGCTTGCAACCTGATTATTCTATTCAACATATAAATGGGGGTCCTATATCCCCAGGACCCATCTTCTGCCCATGTCGCTGGGTCATAATATGCTATTATTCTTTCAGGTGGCCACTCATTATCTTTCCATTTTCCTATTTGTAGCTCTCTTTTTCCCCTTCGGTTGTGAGTTTCTAATGCGTCTGTATATACCAGTACCCCTAGGCGTTCTCCTCGGTTTATAGGTAATAAGAGAAAGCTTGGCCGTATAGTTCCTAACACGCACGCTCCGGTCCAATTTTTTGGTAATCGGGTATATGCAAATTTTCCACAGATCCAATATTGCCCTTCTGGACTTGACCACCCTTTATCAATAGTGGTTCCGTTGGTCCAATTCGCATGATTTTTACTTATTTCTTGGGCAGTGCCCCATTTATCCTACTTTTGGTAAGTACTATTCCAGTTATATCCCCCTTCACATACTAAATATCCGACTGGTTTACTCCCAGCGTCATTTTGCCAACAGCTTCTTCTTATTATGCTGGTTTGTAATATCCATTGTTGTTTCCTGACCTGAGTTGATATGTTCTAAACATTAGGGTCTGGTATGTTGCTCTCTTGGGCCTCCCAGGGCCAATTCTCTCCTGATTAGTTCCACCACATACATAACAATTAGTTACATTTAGTGACTTAGCAATGTTCTCAGCAAGATTTACAAATAGATTTTTAGCCACTGTGGGAATTTCATATTTCGTTCCTGTTTCCATTTCATGATAAAATGACTTAAATAACAGTCTATGCTGCACCGATTCTCTTTTCTTTCATTTCAATATTAATAACTACACCTGGGTCTTCTCCAGGTCCATATATCTTAAGTCCAATTTTGGTTATTTTTTTCTGTTTCCAAATTTCTAAATTTATAAGGGTTAAATTTACTAAATTACAGGTACAGGTTGTACAATTATGGTCTGTTTGTACCCTTGTGATTGAAGCTTGTAAATCCCCACATTGGCTGTCATATCCCCAGCTTGCAGTATCCTAACATACACAAGACCATCCCCTTCTTCCACATAGGTGTGCTGACTGATATCTCACCGTTTGACTAGGTACATAATCAGGATTTATCTGACATTGACGTCCACCTCCACCTGGGCAAATATATTTTGGTTGATTACTATAGCATCATCTCCACTCTACACTCCCACAATTAATATCCAGATCATCATCTATAATATCGCATGCATCAAAAATTACCGATACTGATGTGCTCAAATTGGCCATATCCTTACTTATTCCAATTAATCTTCCTACTTCCGAATTTGTTTTCATTTCTACCCACTATTGATAAAGAAGTTCCTTTGGATCGTAACAAACAGTATCATTTTCCACCGAGCATTTCTTATATTGTGTTCCATTGTATATACAACTCCCGTTCTGTTTCCCTTTGCACTCGTAATAGGTGTGGTACATTAATGTTTTATTACTTACTCGTCCGTGCTGGGCGGTTCTTATGCACTCGGTGCAATTTTGATTACCTGTCACCAGGTTGGTGAGTCCGAGTAAAATCAGGAGAGGTCCGGTAAGGGATCTCATGGTCGGAGGCATCAGCTACAAGGGGTGCTCGTCCTTGACTGGCCTTACTTGGTCGCGACTGAGAATCCCCACCCGGTCTTGCCCTCTCCCCCTTCTCAAGCGGACTTCTTTATTTCGATGACAGTAATAAATCTTACCCACCAGAAATCTCCTATAGGAGTAGTCTGTCCACACTGAATGCAGAGGAAACTTCAGCTTTGAATTTGAAAACGTCCCTGTTAGCCTCTGTGGGAAATGATATATTTGTTACACAGGTTACACCTAACCCTCAATAATCATACAACATGGTTTACAGAGTGGACATAAACTTAGTCCTGCCCGATAATTGCTTAATGCTATAGTCTTTAATTCGTGATCATTTCTCATACGTTCATTCCCTTTTTAATGTTATTTTTGTGGTTCCAGGTTGTAAAATAACTTTCCAGTCTTTCATGGGTCCTTTTACTCGAGTCGCGTGCGTCCACCCCTTTTCCGCGGTCCAGATGGCAGTATCTGTAGTTAACAATACAACAAAGGGTCCTTCCCATGAAGGAACTAAAGTTTCTTTCTTCCAAGTTTTGATCAGTACCTTATCCCCTGGTTTGAATTGATGGATTGCAAACCCCAAAGGTAGGGTTTGTGCCATTATTCCTATATCTCTTAGTTCTTTCAACCTTTCTCCTAAAATGATAACATATTTCCGAATATTATAATCTTCCACTACATTGTTTCCCTCGGAGATAGGGCATGCCGTATAAAACCTAATATGGCGATAATCCAGTCTCACTGTGCGGTTTGATCCTTATGTTAAGAAGGGCTAGCGGTAAACATTTAGTCCATGGCATCTGTGTTTCAACCATTAGCTTCGCTAGCTCTTGCTTTATTGTTTGGTTTATTCTTTCTATTACTCCCAAACTTTGAGGATGCCATGGGGTATGATATTCCCATTTAATACCTAATGATTGGCACAAGGATTTTATAATTTTAGAAGTAAAGCGAGTGCCTTGATCAGAATCAATATATTGTATTATCCCATACCTGGGGATTAGGTGTTCTAGTAAAATTTTATCACCGTCTGAGCTGTCGCTCTTGCTACAGGATAGGCTTCGACCCATCGTGTTAAATGGTCTACTATAACTAACAAATATTTCAATCTTCCTATTCTTGGTAATTTGGTAAAGTCGACTTGAATCCTTTCAAACGGTCTATAAGCTAGTTTTCTTCCTCCCATGGCCACTTGTTGAAACACGGCCTTATTTGCCCTTTGACAAGTTAAACACCCTTGTGTAATTTGCCTTGCTATTTCAAAAAATTCCAATACAGCCAAACTGTTTAAGGAAATGATCACTTAACACTTTTGTACCCCAATGTGTTTGCGCGTGTAAGCGTTCTAATACCTGCCTAGCGTAAGCTTTTGGCAACATCTCTCGCTCATCAGGTAATGTCCATTTCCCTTGTTCCACTCTAGCTCCTATTTTCTCTAATTTTGCTTGTTCCTCCAGCGTAAACTTTTTCTCCTTTTCCTCTTATCCTCTTCCACTAGTGTCCTCCTTTGTTTGTGTATGATTAATTTTAACAGTTTCAATCCTCAAGGCTGCTTCCTGAGCCTCCTTATCTGCTAAATTATTTCCTCTAATTCGATAATCTAATCCCTTTTGGTGTCCCCTCACATGCACCACGGCTATTTCCTTTGGTTCTCTTAACACTTTTAAAATTTTACTATCAACTCCTGATGTATTAAGTTCTTTCCTTGAGTGTTAATCAAGCCTCTTTCCTCCCAAATTTTTCCAAAAGTATGGACTACTCCATATGCATATTTGGAATCTGTGAATATGGTCCCTCTTCTTTCTTTTAATAATTCCAGGGCCCTACATAAGGCATAAAGCTCACAAGCCTGAGCTGACCATGATGGACTCAGAGGTCCTGATTCCACAAGTTCTAAGTCCTTGTCAATTTTTGCATATCCTGATTTTCTCTTCCCTTCTATTACTTGGGAGGATCCATCTACAAACAATTTTTCTCCTCCCTCCAATTCAATATCTCTAAGATTGAGCCTTACTTTTGTCTGGGATTCTATAACTTCTAAACAATTGTGTTATAGCACTACTGCTTCTGAGGGTTCCCCAAACCGGAACTGAGCGGGGCTCTGGGCAGAGGTGACTCCTAATTCCAAATTAGGTGAATCTATCAAGATGGTTTCATATTTCAAAAGTCTACTATCTGTCAACCATTTCTCTGTCCTCTGTTGGAGGACATTCCTAACATTATGTGGCGTATATACCTTTAGAGGTACACTAAAGGTAATTTTCCTAGCTTCCTCTATCAATAATGCCATAGCAACTAGGGCTTGGAGACATGCTGGCCACCCCCTGCTCACCGAATCTAACAATTTGGATAAATATCCCACCAGTGTGTGTGGGTTTTTTGGGGTTTTTGTTTGTTTGTTTTTGTTTTGTTTTGTTTGGGTTTTTTTTTTTTTTTTTTTTTTTTCCATTCCCTTTTTAGTCTGTGGAGGTCTTAGGATTAAAATACCAGAAACCCGGTCAGGATCTGATTTCTTTTTTTTTCCTTTGCTTAACCAATGTCCCAAATATTTTACTTCTTGCTCTATAAATTGTAATTTCGAGCAGGACACTTTTAATCCCTTTTTCTCTAAAAAATTTAACAATCTAATGGTGGCTTTTCGGGTCTCCTCTTCAGTTTCTCCTGCTACCAGTAAATCATTCACATATTGTAATAATTTTTCCCTCCTCGTGTACTGTAAAACCTTGTAAGATTTTCTTTAAGGTCTGTCCAAACAAATTTGGTGACTCCGTAAACCCTTGTGGTAGCACAGTCCACCTTAATTGTTGTTCTTCGTCCTGTTTCGGGGTCTTCCCATTCAAAGGTAAAATAATCTCTGAACCCCTTATCCAAAAGACAGGCCCAAAAGGCATCTTTCAAATCTATTACACTATACCAAATATGTTTAGGAGACAGGTGACTCAATAAAGTATAAGGATTTGCCACGACAGGGAATTTGGTGATTGTTCGCCGATTCACGGCTCTCAAATCCTGTACCATCCTATATGTACCATCTGATTTCTTTACAGGGAGTATCGGGGTATTGTGGGGTGACATACATGGTTCCAAAGTCCCATTTTTTAGTAATTTATCCACAATAGGTTTTAGACCTCTCCGGCCTTCTATAGATATAGGATATTGTTTAATTCTAATTGGCTTATGAGGGTCTGTTATTTGTACCTTGATGGGTTCCATATCTAATCTCCCAACATCTCCTTCCTTATACCATACTTGGGGGTCAATTTTTTCCTCATCAAGTTGGGTTAAGGTACATAAGTTAATATATAACCGATCTCCTTGGTTCTGAATAGTTAGGTTTAGTTTTAAAATCAAGTCCCTCCCTAATAGGTTATATTCTGCTTCTGGTAATAAAAGTAAATCATTTAAACAAATTTTTGTCTCTGTCTCAATCTCTACTTCTTCTAAGATGGGGACTTTGAAGGGTTCTCCTTTTGCACCTGTTACTGACATCTGGGCTTTTCCTTTTCCTACCCCTTTTGGGAGTTTCTGAATCGTTGACCTTTCAGCTCCAGTATCTACTAAAAATAAAAATCCTTCTTTTTGGGGACCTACTAATAGTTTTATCAAGGGCTCTGTTGATGTTGAGGTCCCCAGAAGATACAGCCCCTAACACCCCTAATCCTCTTTGAACATTTTCTCATCCCATTCCCGTTTACGGCAGTTTTTCTGAACACGTCCCTTTTTGTTACAATAGTAACAGATGGGAGTTGTGGGTCTGTCTTGATGAGATTGTCCCTGGGGTGGCTGTTCTGGTCTCTTATCTTTTTTTCTCTCCCAGCTGAGTCTTACTCCTCTGACTTTCCCTCACTGCTGCTACAAAAATTCTTGCCTCTGCTTCTTGTTTTTCTTCGTCCCTCCTGACATAAACCTTTTGAGCTTCTCTTAGTAATTCTTCCAACCCTCTCTCTTGCCAGTCCTCTATATCCACCCAGAGGTACTTCCCGTAAAGGATACAAAGACGCTCTGGGTGCTCAGTTTGGGATCCTCCCCTTAGAGTTGAATTCGACCCTGGGGCCGTAGGGGAAGTCATCAAATTTGGTGACGGTATTTGACGGGTAGCTGGATTATACGGGGGAGGTAAGTGATCTAGGGGGTCCCAATCCTTCTTTTCCTTTTCCATGTGTTGCTCCCCTACGGTCTTATTTTTCCCTACTCCTGTTTTAAGATGAAAAATGCCCACACAGGCCTTTATCCATAAACTAGCATACTCGCTCTCCTCTTGGCAAAACGGTTCCTTAGAATTTACATACAGGTTTAGCGCCTGACAAACCCAATCCTCAAATGACCCAAATAAAGGCCAAAAAAAACGTGGGGTCTCAAGGGGTTCTTTGGCCATTTTACCATACAATATTTAACTAATTTCTCTTTTGTCTTCCCTTTTCCAGGGCCCTTATTATTCCAATGTTTTAACATTATTCCTAATGGAATCTCCGGAGGTATTTTTAGTAATTCGCTCCCTTTCTTCTGGTCCTGGGTTCTCGATTTCGTCTGACCCATCTAGGAATTTTTACTGTGGCAATTCCTACAGCCCTTGGTTACCAAGCAGAGTGTCTTGCAGGGGGTTTCAAACTTCTCACTCACTTATGGATCCTATAAAAATCGCTTCGGTCCTTCACCGGCCAAGTCCCTCGCGGGAGATTGGAACCGCGGTTAGAAGACCTCCACAATCGCTTCGGAACGAGGTTCCGTCTCAGTCACACTCTTACACACACAGGCAACCGAATCCCACCCAACCGAACGGTATACACCTTAAATACTTACAACCCCGTCATCTTCGTTCGGATCTTCGCGCGCAGAATTACGGGCAAAATAAACTGCTGCAGCCGGCAAGGGAGCTCATAAAAAATCAAATTCTTTGCTTGCCCCTATTTGGGTTCAGGATGGTGTTAGTCCCGACCCGATCAGGAGCCACCAAATGGTGGGGCGCCCCTCCTAGATCAAGTCAGTATTCAGGAACCAAGACCATCCCGGACGAGTCCCCAGTTGTGATAAATGATTTAGTCCCAAACAGGATTCCAATTTAAGTTTGCAATTTATTAAACAAATAGAGGCAAGCAAACAGCGCTGGGTGCGTCGGGAGTCTCCGCTCCACCAAGACGCACACCTTCACTTCTTACAATTCCTTCCTTTATACTTCTCTAGGCTTCGTTTCTTGCCTTTCTCCGCCTTTTTCTTGGAAGATGACTCTTTCTTTAAGTACGTCACCACTTCCCCGGTCTGCGCATGCTTCATCTTTTTCTAGGTGGTCGTCCGGTGGTCGTTGGGAGGAAGATGCTCCTCTTCGTCAGTGCACTCTACATGACCTCTCTGTTTGTGCAGGCGCTCCGTTATTCTACTTATATTATGCTACCTTATTTGGCTATACATTTTCTTGACATTTCTGCGGTTATTTACAACACTGGTTTGCACTAGTATATCAGGAACTAACTTACATATCAGGAGGCTACATAAGTTACACATATCAAGGGAGTTACCCAAACTATACTTATCAGGAAGTTACATAAGGACGACCACTCCCCTGCTTATGGTCATGCCCTACATATATTCCTTTATTTCAATATCAATGACATTTGCTTCAAGCTTATATTCACTAGATTTTCTTTACACGAATCGCTCATTCCTCACAGTTTCAGGGACAATGGAGCTTTTCTTAGTAGCGGGAAGAGCAAGAAACCTCCACAAATTACAGCTGGGAAGGTTCTGTCTGGATGTGAGAAAAAATAATCCTCACTGAGAGGGTAGTCTTGTGCTGCAAGAGATCACCCAGAGGGAGTCTGGATTATCCCATGGCTTTGTGTTTCAAGGAGGAGCTGGTGAGGGTGGAGAGCCATCAGTGAAGGCATAGAAATGCCAGGGTGAGAGCTAGGTGGGAAAGCAAGATGGCTGTCAGCAAGCTGAAGGGAAAGAGGTGAGGCATGGGACAGTGTAGGGCAGCCTGCATAGAGATGGCCAAGGGTTCTAGCAAGACCGAGAGGTCCAAAAGGACTGAGGTCTTTGTCGTCTTGACTATAGCAGCTGTCTCTACCACCAGGGCCAGTGAGACAAAACTTTATTCTTCTCTTCTCAGAAACTGCCTTCCCAGGACCTGGGCTCAGGGTTTGGCCTTGCCTGCTTCATAAAACGAACCAAGGGTTTTCTCAGCATTACAGCCACCTGTGCAGTGCCCTTGCCTACCTGCAGTCACCGTCTCCAAGTATCTGCTCTAATGAGTCAATGAGGAGCCTTTGGCAGTAATGGGTCTCATTAAGTCCCATTAATGCTTCAAGGTATTTTGGGGTTTGCTTCTGGCTTTGACTTCTTGAGAGGTTTGTTCAGTCTTCTCCCAGTATCTGAGGTTCACGGACTGAGCCCCAAATACACCATGGGGCTCCTTAAAACACAGAAAGCCCTAACAAGTCATGCCTCTTCCTGTAACGTTCTCCACGTCTGCAAGACTCGTATAGCTAATCTGAGTTGTTTCATAGCGTGGTTAAGAAGGAAGATTTCAAAGTGCACCTAATAAAGTTATTTTTAATTTTAAAGGCGGTATTTTGTTAATTTCAGTTTAAAGAAGTGATAGAAGCATTATCCAACTGATATGGATCCTGAGTGTCAGGAGCGTCTCCTGAGGAGGTCTGGACAGGTAGGAAAAGCAGTCCCTTGAGATCTGACACTGGGTGGACAACCTTGCTCCTCACCTCCCCAGACTCCCCACCTGTCGTTGGCCACCTGGGATTTACATCACTTTCCCTTCATCAGACTTCTCTGAACTCTGGGAGCTGAATGTTAGAGCTCCATTGCACCATCTCCCACCCACTTTCCTTAGAGGACTGGCTGCACACAGGCACAGAAGGATGTTTCCCATTTGCAAGCAAAGCAAAGTAAAGCACGATCAAGTGTCTTAAGCAATAAAACACTCCTCAACCATATACTAAGTACAAGCTGCCTCTAATGAGGTCGCCTTTCTACAAGGGATGATCTTACGAGAAATGTTTTAGATAGATAGATAGATAAAGGTAGATACAATTAAAAGAGTTGGCTAAAGATACCGTTATACTACTGAAAGACAGGCAGGCTTTTAGTCCCTGAAGCTCAAAGCAGCAGTGTGGGTGGGAAGTATCTGAATGAACAAAGAGTAAGGGAAGGAGAACAATGGAAAGGGCCTTTGTCTAGACAGTCTGCTGAAAACATTACTTCAGAAATGGTCATTGTATCAGCACAGGTGAAAATATATGAAAGATTAGAATTATTAACTACAAAAGACATTAACCACTTGATCCAGTGTGGCCTGGCAGCAAAGGCAGCCAGCAGTGTCCTGAAGTGTATAAAGAGGAGCCTCGCCAAAAGAGTGAGGGAAGTGGTTGTCTCCCCATGCTCATTGCTTGTTAGACCACCTGTAACCAATTATATCCAGTTTTAGGGCCCCAGTTCAGGTGTACTGATCTGGCTGGGATGGGGTTACCTTCCTTCATAGCAGCCTGTGTGGTGCTATGTTTTGCATTTGTGCCTTAAACAGTGTTGATAACACACCAGTGTTCTGGCTATTGCTGAGCAGTGTTTGCACAGTGTCAAGGCCGCCTCTGCTCCCTCCCAGTGAGTGGGCTGCAGATGGGCAAGAACAGCTGACCCCAACTGACCAAAGGGATACTCTCTAACGTACGACGTTGTGCTGAGCAATAAAAGCTGGGACAGAGGAAGAAGGAACTAGAATATTTTTGTTACAGGAATCACTTCCTAGTTCACATGCAATCCATTGCATAGCATTAGTAAAAGGCCTTAGACCTTCATAAGCGGTGAACTTCCACCTAGCTACTGATGAAGTTCTACTGAACTCTTACTTAGTCGCGTGAGGGAAGGCCCTGAAACTGGTGTAAATTAGAAAGATAAGATAGCCACATCCATCAGCAGAGGTTGCCTCATCGAGAAAAGAAAAAGAACGGCCCGCTTGGAGACAGTGAAAGGATCCAATGAGGAAAAAGGAGACCCCAGACCCAAATACTCCAACTGGACTAAACCGTCTCACAAGGGGAGGGGAGCTTAGACTGTAAGGGTATAATTGTCCAGAGAGTCTCTGGTTCGGGGTCCGTCTCCAGAGGCACTCAGCTCAAGCTGTTCTTCACCACTGTACTGCTTAATAAATTCAACTGGTATACGTCATGTCAGAGATTCTGCTTCAGGAAACCTAGGGTTGAGCCTGAGGGAAGAGAAAGCACCCAAGAGAGACTCTGTGTGTGTGTGTGTGTGTGTGTGTGTGTAGAGTCGAAAGGCGCACACGTCGGCTCACTGGAGTCTCCTGCTGCAAAGGGACTCCAGACCCAGCAGTTAAAGTCTCGGGTGGTGTGTGTGCAACTCCTTGATTGGTGTGTGAATGCTCAGGCAGCGGCTTCTCCATTAACGTTTTTTCATTCAAAGAGTCTTCTGTGTGGAGACTGGCTGGGCATCATTTTTGCTTGTGGGAGGTGGTGAGTGGTTGCCTTTGCGTTGCTTGTTATTATTATTGCTTGTTGATTTTTAAAAAATCTCTTTCTTTCACCTGCTAAGCTGTCTTTATCTTGACCCACAACTTTCCGTGCTTTATTTCTTCCTGTTCTCTCTCCTGTCCCAGTGGGGAAGGGGGGGAAAGAGTGAGCGGCTGCGTGGCTGCCGGGCTATTGGCCAGAGTCAATCCACCACATCAAGGAAGACGTTGACAACTGGGAGTGACTTCAGTGGGAGGCTGCCAAGATGCGCAGGGGCTGCAGCACTTGCCTGGGGAGCAGAAACTGAGGGAAAGGGCTGCCTTCGGCCTGGGAAAGGGAAGGTCTGGGGAACCTCATAGCAGCCAGCCAGTCCCTGCAGGGAGGTTTTCAGGAAGATGGAGCCAGTCTTGTCACCGTGGTGCTTGGCAGGACGATAATAGACGATAGTCAAATGTTGAAATAAGGAATGTTGAGGCTGGAGATAGGGACAATCTTTCTCTCCATAAGGGCATCCAAACATTGAAGCAGGTTTCCCAGAGATGTTTTCCTGTCTTTGTCCTTGGACATTTTCCAGCCCCCATGTGGCAAAGCCTTGAGCAAAGTGGTCTGACTCCGTAGCCGATTCTGCTGTGAGCATGAGGTTGGACTGGAGACCTACTGAGGTCCCATTCAGGAGAGTGGAAAACTAAATGATGCTGTGGTTCCTTCCTCTCTAGGTGTGCCCTTGATGACAGTAGGGAAAGCTGTCAGGTTCCCCGTGACCATGGAAGTAAGTCAGATGCTGGCATAGTCAGATCAGCTGAAGTTGTCTTCTCCTCCTCCAGGCAGTGTTGCTCAGATGCAGGACTGCTTCACAGGTATCCCCAAACAGCCCTGGTTATTTCCTTTGCTTCACCGTTCATTCCCTTTTCATTCTTTTCCCACCTCTCAAGTCCTGCTCTTTAACCATCCTTATCCCCACCCATGCAAAAAGCCAAGGACTTTTCACTGTTTATCCAGTGGCCCTGCATTTGCTCACTTTGAACCCTCCTTTGGTGTCTCTGCGGTGGTTACTGTGGTGCTTTCTACCTCGCATTGCAACTCAACGCCAGTACTCTTTTCTTCTCTGTAGTGTCCTGCAGCTACTTAAGTTCTGATCTTGTTAGAGGCACCACGACTCAGGATGGCCGTTGGCACGCATACTTTAAAAGCTGGACTGTTGGAGGTTCAGTCCAGAGGGACCTTGGCACACCTGGGATTTGGCCAGCAGAAACCTCAAGGTTTTGAAGGAAAAGCTCAGAAACAACTCCATGCAGCAGCATGGACAGGGACCTGACTGACTAAGGAGTGTCCTGAGGTGAAGTATCTGGGAACTGTGACAATGCCATATGAGTCAGTGGTTCTCACATTTCGAAAGGAGAGTGGAGTGTCTGGAGGAGGTCTGCCAACTTGAAGTGAAGGGCCTAAAGGATGAGCTGTGGGGAGAGTCTGAGGGAGCTGGGTGTCTGTAGCCTGCTGAAGTGGAGGCATGGGTTTACCTAGCAAGAGCCTGCACCTGCCTGGAGGGATAACGGAGCCAACCTGTTTTCTGCAGTCACCATTGATACGACAGAAGGAACAGCCACAAGCTGCCTCTTGGGAGCTTTAGGCTGAACCTCAGGAAAAATAAAATGGACTAGGAGGAGCGTTGCCATGATCTCCACCTTTGGAGCTCTTCAAGTTTCAGCGCCGCAAAGTCACGGCCAGCCTGGAGGCTGGACTAGAGACCCCCTCGCAGCAGTCTCTTTCCCAACAGGCCTGTGCCTTGCCACATGTCATATGAGAAGAGACTAAGCTGGAGGAGAGGGTCTCTACATCACAGGACAATTCAGGGTGGAAGGAGGGTCAGGAGGTCTCTGGTGTTGCACTGGCTCCAAGCAGGGCCAGCTCTGAGGTCAGACCAGCTTGCTCGCTAAATGCCAGAATCCGGAGAAAGAGTTTACACATGAACCAGGCATCTGTGCCGCCGTTACAGAAATGGAGACAAGGCCTTTGACCAGCTCCCTGAACACAGCTATTGGTACGTCATGCCCCCTGAGAACATCCATCCTCCCGGGAACATCCATCTTCTTGTCCAAAGGAGTGGGATCCTTATGCAACTATCCTGCCATATCTCCAGACCATGGGGTGCTTTACACTGTAAACAGAACTGAAGGAAAGCCTCTGACTTGGGTACTGTCAACTGAATTGCTAAAAGAGGGGAAGATGGAGGGATCTCGGAGCTTCCAGGTTCTTCCTGAAGATAGAAGGCCTCAGATATAGGAACAGAAGATAACAGTTTTGAACTAGCCTAGGCTTTAGATCATTTCACATGTGATGGCTCTGCTCCATCCTTTCAGTCATTGGCACCCAGAAACCTCATCTGCTTTTCCTTCCTCTCCTCCCAAAAGCTGATCAAGTGATGGGAAGAAAGGAAGGAGAAAGGCCCTAGGCCTCTGTGACTCACCTGGGCTCTGGCACTTGGAGGGCCACAGTGTCATCCATTGTACACCCCATAAAGAATCAAGCTGGGAAGTGACTCTTCACGTACAAGTGAACAAGGTCGATGGACAGGCAAGGCTGTGTCTGGAGACCAGTACACCTAGAGCATCGATCAAGCTGGGGCTGAAACTCAGGCCTGGTCTTCAATGGTCACCTGGGCCCATGGACAGAGGTGTGGATGGACCCCCCAGGGTCCTGAAGGCCTCTGGATGCTCTCAGGGCCCTGACACTGCCCCCATGTGATCCCACCTGCCAGTGCCCTCAATAGGCCAAGTTCTCATTCCCGCATGTGCAGGGTCTGTGCTCGGCTACTCTCCTTCCCCGCTTCTGTGCAGATCTGGGAGACCACAGTTTCATGGTGACTACAACCAAGGCTGAAACTGGTCTTCCCATCCCTGACCAACTTTTCCTCTTTTGGGAGTACAAGGTCCAGGTGAGCCTCAGACTGGGTGGCACAGTTAGAAGCTGACCCACACACAAGATCCCGCCTAACCTGTTGCATGTCCCATAGAGAACATCCACACATCTGACCTGCTCTGGTAGCAAGCAGGGCATCCTCCACTTCTCGCCTTCCCTGTTAGTCTCGCCTAAAGATGTTGTATCTCCGTCAGTCACAAAAGCTGTGGGAGCTGTCCTTTTCCGTCTTGGCTCTTGCTCCCCTAACGTCACAGCTTTGCGATGGCATGTTGTCCTCCTGCTGTCTGTGCTCCAGGCTGTGGGCTTTGGTGCACATTAGGCCTGTAGCACCTCAGATGTGGCACCAGGGCCAAGGGCAGATTTGTCACATGGACACCTGATACCAAAAGATTGGCCCTCTTTGTGTGGAAAGGCTTCACAGCCGATGTGTGCTGGAGTGGATGGCAGGAGGCAACATAATGATGAAGGAGGTTCTCACAACGAGAGCAAAAGCTGCAGTCCCCAAGACCAGACAGAAAACGGGCTTGGGCTGTGCATCCCTGGCAGGAGAGGGGTTTGCTGTCCCAGGTGACTCTTGCAGCAATGCGTGAGGCCTGTGACAGAGGTGAAGCCGATCTCCAAGAAGGACAAGCTGCTGCTGAGAAAGTCCCCGGGGGAGGACAGCCTGTCATCCAGCCACACTGTGGACATCATGCTGGGGGCTGACTGGCTAGATAGCAGCTCTGCAGAGAAGTACCTTAGGGTCCTGGAGGGCAAGCAGCTGAGCATGAGCCAGCCATGCAGCCTCGCAGCAAAGGCCAGCAGCCTCCTGGGCTGCATTAGGAAAAGCATTGCCGGCAGATGGAGGGAAGTTAACCTTCTCCTCCACTGAGCACCGGTGGGCCACATCTGGAGTGCTGTGTCCAGTGCTGGGCTCCCCAGTGCAAGAAAGTTGTTGACCTGCTAAAGCAAGGCTATCAAAGGGCCACAAAGCTGATTTAAGGGACCGCAGCATCTTCCATAGGACGGAAGGCTGAGAGGTCTGGGACCGTTAAGCCTGGAGAAAAAATTGCTCAGGAGTGTGGAGTAATAGGGCACGGACTGTGGCAGGGCTTCAGGCCAAAGACCTTTATTGTTAGCGTAGCGTGCTTTTTATACAAATACAGCCCGTTCACGCACCTAAAAGTGCTACCCGGTTGGCTATTGCTTTAAGTCCACGCGACTCTCACAGAGGCAGGATTGGTCGCCTCTGTATGTCCACGCGCTCCTTTGCTTCTTCTTAGTTGTTTACCACAGCTCCTTCTCTTCAAGGTTGAGCCCTGCAGGTGTCCGGCTGTTTACCAGCTTCTCAATGCCACAGCTCCTTCTCCTTAAGGTCGAGCCATGCAGGGTGATCCCAATATCAACCCCTTTTTGTTTATCTATAAACAAAACCTGATGGTTCATTCGCAACCCGAGGACTGTGAGGAAGATGAACCATCTGTACACTCTTCTATCGTCCTGCACCACGAACTCAGCCCAGCAGTCGGTAGGTGCCAGCTTTACGTGGGCGTCCCCACGGAGGCAACGGTGGCCTTGCCGTACACCGGCCCACTGCCCTTTGGGAAATCCCGGTATTTATACATTTGCAGAGGAACGAGTTTCGACACACGTGGCCAGCGAGTGTCAGAACACGCCTTGGTTGCCACCTTTCAACACAGAGAGCCTATGGCATACGCGCCCGCTGGCCAGACGTGCTGCACGTGCCCCAGCCACCCTGTCTGTTGGTTCGTAGGCTTTGTTCATGTGGCATATTACCGTAATCCAGCAGTCACATATCAACCATGCTCAAGCCAATAGCAGAATGTTACAAGGCAAACAAAATTGTGAATTGTGCTTTATATTCCTCCGTTACTGCATGTCTTCCCCATCCTCCCCTAACCTTGATCAACTTTCTTATCTCTTGGGCTGTTTTCTCTCACCCAGCATAGTATCTGTTTCTTACCCAGCCATCCATTTTCTGATATTCTAACTGCAGTTTTCTCACAGGCCAAAATTCCATCTGTTAACCCCTCCGTATGTATACGATAATTGGCGATAATTTCCATTTCTGCCGACAAGCTAACTATTGCTTTTTCTAGCTGAGATAAACGTCTGAGTCCCAAACAGGATTCCAATTGAAGTTTACAATGTATTACATTATATACATTAACCACTCTGCTAGACTTAGGCTTGCGGTCATACAAGGATATGTAGGACAGAAGGTTACACTTCATCACACGAATCAGATGAACATATTTCACATAGCTGTACTACTCCTCGTGATGGGAAAAGCGCCCGTACAAAGCTATGATAACCTTTATTATATCTCACCAAGGGATTTGTAGTTATAGAGTGCTTTGCCCTAAAAGCTTTCCATGTTCCTCTAATGATACCGCTAATTTCAGTCTGATTAATTATCTGTGTTATAAATGATTTAGTCCCAAACAGGATTCCAATTCAAATGTACAATTTATTAAGCGAATAGAGGCAAGCAAACAGCGCTGGGTGCGCCGGGAGTCTCCGCTCCACCAAGACGCACGCGGTACAGCTCCTGTTCCTGGTTTATATCCTGTCCGTTAATACATATTCATGAACAGGCGTGTCTTCTTTGGCGCATGCCCTCTTCTCCTTCTAGGATCTTCTCGAATCTTCCTCAGCGTGATCCTGTTCGCTAATACATATTCATGAATAGGCGTGTCTGCTAATACATGTTAATGAACAGGCGTGTCTTCTTCAGCGCATGCCCTCTTCTTCTGCTAGAGTCTTCTCGAATCTCCCTCGGCGTGCCCCCAGGATGACCCCAAACCGTATGCATGCACTTTCTTTACACAATACTATGCGGTCAGTGGTCAAACTGGTTTGAGCTGATATACCAGCCAAGTAGTTTAACTTTCTCCTGTAAAATACCCCTTTTTATGGTGCAGGAGAAATCCATAAAAGTCCAGAAGCTTACACTTCATCACACGAATCAGATGAACATATTTCACAATCCCCCATCTTTTTCTTTATAGTATTGATTCGTGTTTTCGTTTCCAATTGAGTACTGCAGATATCTGCATTCCTTGTATAACCGAGTAGATTAATCTAGTAACAATTCCCCACATATCCCCAATACAACTATCCCGATTTTAGTAAGCCAATCACCACCCATAAAATCTCCCCAAAATCCTCCTAGATTGATTCCATTCCAAGTTTATCTCTCAGGAGGCCATTCGTTATACACCTGGACTCCTAGTCGCTCTCCCTAATTTATGGGTAACAGGAAAAAACTAGGTTTTATTGTTGATTACACGTACGGGCTGTACAATTAGAAAAGGTCCTCAGTTTTCCCATTTTTCTGGGGTAAACCCCAGCTGGACTTGTTCCAATATTGACTACAGTTATTTGCCGTAGTCAGAGTCAAGGAACTCACCCCAAGTAGAACTAGAAGAGGTCCGGTCAGGGCCATAGTGGTCGGCGGTCACAGCCCAAAGGGGTTGCAGCCCTTGGCAGACCCTTTTTAAGCCGCAACACCAGTTCCCCTCCGGTCTTGCCCTCTTCCTTCCTTTAAGGGGGTGCTTTCTTAGTACCCAAATTAATTGAGCACTGCTTGTGAAGGCCAGAGCTTTGCTAGATCAGTGGTTTGTCCAGACCTGAGCACTTGCCCGAGCCTGGCGATCCTCTTTATTTGCAAGGCTTTATGGCTACAGAAAACTGCCAGTTAGCCTGCAGTTCTTACAAATAAACACCACCTTCTACACCAAGGACAAATTCTAGTTCCAGCTCCTTTTTCCTGTTCTTCTTTTGCCAACAACTCCTTCCGATGATACTCGTTTGGAGTACCCATTGTTGTTTCCTATTACCCTTTCCCATTGTTTTCCAAACTTGGGGATTACTTATATTGCTCTCCATAGCTTCCCATGGCCATCGTTCACCTCGATTTGTTCCACCACAAACGTAACAATTAGTTACATTCAATGACTTAGCAATGTTTTCAGCAAGATTTACAAGTAGATTTTTAGCAACTGTGGGAATTTCATGTTTCACTCCTGTTTCTATTACAGGAGTAGCCGCAATAAAATTCCCACAGCAATTTAGTCAGATGTGACCTTCCACTCCTTCCCTGGACCTTTCACTCGTGACACATGTGTCCATCCTTTTTCAGCAGTTCTCACAGCTGTTTCTGTAGTGAATAAAACAAGGAAAGGTCCTTCCCAGAGGGGAGATAGGTTTCCTTCTTTCCATGTTTTTATCAGAATTTTATCTCCTGGTTCTAACTGATGAATTGCAAATCCTAAAGGTGGTGTTTGGGCCACCATCCCAATCTCTCTTCATTCTTTTAATCTTTTTCCAATGGTAATTATATCTTGTTGGATACTATGATCCTCAATTACATTGTTCCCCAGAGGCATTCCTTGAAAATAAGGCATGCCATAGAACATTTCATATGGCGATATTCCAGTCTCACTGTATGTTTTTGTTAAGTGCCAATGGTAAACATTTCGTCCAGGGCATTTGTGTCTCAATCATTAATTTAGCCAATTGTTGTTTTATTGTTTGATTCATTCTTTCTACCTTCCCCGAGCTTTGTGGGTGCCACAGAGTGTGGTATTCCCACTGAATACCTAATGATTGACATAATAGTTTTATTATTTTAGAAGTAATGTGTGTGCCCTGGTCAGAATCAATGTACTGGATTATCCCATATCTAGGTATCAAATGTTCCAATAAAATTTTTACCACCATCTGTGCCATAGCTCGTGCTACAGGGTACGCTTCTACCCACTGTGTTAAATGATCTACTATTACCAATAAATATTTTATCCTCCCTACCTTAGGCAATTCAGTGAAATGGACTTGTACTTTCTCAAAAGGTCTGTAAGCTGTTTTTCTCCCTCCCGTGGCTGCTTGTCGAAACACTGTCTTATTTACCTTTTGACAAATTAAGCAACCTTGTGTAATTTGCTTTGCTATTTCAAAAATTCCAATACAACCAAATTGTTTAAGAAAATGATCACTTAACGCTTTTGTACCCCAATGTGTTTGTGCATGCAAACGTTCTAATAATCGCCTGGTGTAGGCTTTTGGCAGCATTTCTCGCCCATCGGGCAGTGCCCATTTTCCTTGTTCTATTTAGCTCCTATTTTCTTCAATTTTGTTTGTCCTTCTGGGGTAAACTCCTTCTCTCTTTCCTCTCGTCCTTCTTTGCTGGTGTCCTCCTTTGTTTGTATGACATTAATTTTGGCAACTTTAGTCCTCAAGGCTGCTTCCTGGGCCTCTTTAGCTGCTAAGTTATTTCCTCTAGTTCGGTAATCACCAAAAGTCCCTTTTGGTGTCCCCTCACATGTACCACTGCTATCTCCTTTGGTTCTCTTAACGCCTTTAAAATTTTTACTATTAATTCTTGATGTATTAAATTCCTCCCGTGAGTATTAATCCAACCTCTTTCTTCCCAAATTTTTCCAAAAGTGTGGACCACCCCATATGCGTATTTAGAATCTGTAAATACAGTCCCGCTTCTTCCTTTTAATAATTCCAGGGCCCTACATAGGGCATACAGCTCACAAGCCTGAGCTGACCATGATGGACTAAGAGGTCCTGATTCCACAATTTCTAAGTCCTTGTTAATTATTGCATATCCCGATTTTCTCTTCCCTTCTACCACTCGGGAGGAGCCATCTATAAACAGCGCTTCTCCATTTTACAACTCAGCATCTCTTAGATCTGGTCTCACCTTAGTCTGGGTCTCAATTACCTCTAAACAGTTATGTTGTAATTCCTCTGATGGTTCTCCAAACAAAAATTGTGCTGGACTCTGAGCAGAAGTCACCCTCAGTTCTAAGTCAGGGGAGTCTATTAGTATTGCTTCATACTTTAGGGTCCGGCTGTCCGTTAACCATTTTTCCGCTTCTTGTTGTAAAACATTTCTGACATTGTGTGGGGTATACACTGTTAAAGGAGCACTAAAGGTAATCTTCCTAACTTCCTCTATTAATAATGCTGTAGCAACCAAAGCTTGGAGACAAGCAGGCCATGCTCTGCTTACTGGATCAAGTAACTTAGAACAATGCCCCATGGGTTTTTTGGATTCCTGCCCAGTCTTGAGTAAGAACTCCATATGCTGTCTGGCTTGATGTATTCACAAAGAGATAGAAAGGTTTTTCTAGATCTGGGAGGCTCAATACAGGTGCTTGTATTAATGCCCTTTTTACTTCCTCAAATCTCTGATCATCTTCAATAAACCACTTAAGTTGGTTATTAGTTAATTTTTCATATAAGAATTTTACTTTATCACTATAATTTTCAAGCCATGGTCTACAATATCCTACTAATCCCAGTATTTGCCTAATTTCCGTTTTAGTCTGTGGGGGTCTTAAGGATAGAATCCCAGATACCCTATCAGGATCTAACTTCTTCCTTCCCTTACTCAGCCAATGTCCTAAATATTTTACTTCTTGTTCTACAAACTGTAGCTTTGATCGGGACACCTTTAATCCCTTTTCCCCTCGAAAATTTAACAATTTAATGGTGGTTTTTCGGATCCCCTCTTCAGTTTCTCCTGCTACTAATGAATCGTCCACATATTGCAATAATTTTACCTCCTTAGGTATTGTGAAATCTTGTAGAATTGTTTCTAAAGTTTGTCCAAATAGATTTGGTGACTCCGTAAACCCTTGTGGTAACACAGTCCATCTTAATTGTTGTTTTTGTCCTGTTTCGGGGTCCTCCCACTCAAAGGCAAAATAATCTCTGGATGCCTCATCCAGAGGACAGGCCCAAAAAGCATCTTTCAAATCTATTACACTATACCAAGTATGTTTGGGAGATATATGACTCAATAAAGTATAAGGATTTGCCACCACAGGGAATTTAGTGATTTTTCGCTGATTTACAGCTCTTAAGTCCTGCACCATCCTGTATGACCCATCCGGCTTTTTTACGGGAAGAATGGGCGTGTTACGAGGTGACATACATGGTTCTAGGGTTCCTTTTTCCAAAAGTCTGTCAACTACAGGTTTTAATCCTTTTCGACCCTCCATAGGTATAGGGTATTGCTTGATTCTAATTGGGCGGTGCGGATCTATTATTTGAACCCTTATGGGGTCCATTTTTATCTTTCCAGTTTCCCCTTCCTTATACCACACTGAGGGGTTAATAGCTTCTTCATCCTCTTGTGTTAAAGTGTATAATTTAATCTGCAATTTGTCCCCTTGACTCTGAATGCTCAAGTTTAACTTCAAAATCAAATCCCTTCCTAATAAATTGTATTCCGCTTCAGGGAGCAAAAGTAAATCATTAAGACAAATTTTCTTTTCTGTTTCTACTTCTACATCTTTCAATATATTTACTTTAAAAGGCTCTCCTTTTGCTCCTGCTACTGACACGTAACTCTTCCCTTTTTCTATTCCTTTTGGAAGTTTTTGAATGGTTGACTTTTCGGCCCCTGTATCCACTAAAAATAAAACTTCCTCTTTATGGGGACCAATTAATAATTTTATCAAGGGCTCTGTTGATGTTGAAGTCCCCAGAAGATAGAGCCCCCGACACCCCTAATCTTCTTTGAACATCTTCTCATCTTGTTCCCGCTGACGGCAGTTCTTCTGAACATGTCCCCTCTTGTTACAGTAGTAACAGACGGGAATTGTAAATCTTCCTCGATAAGGCTGTCCCCGGGGTGTCTGCTCTATTCTTTTTTCCCTTTTCTCTCCAGGAGTCGTCTTATTTTTCTGACTTTCCCTTACTGCTGCTACAAAAATTTTTGCTTTTGCTTTTTGTTTTTCTTCGTCCCTCCTAACATAGACTTTCTGGGCTTCTCTAAGTAACTCCTCTAATCCTCTTTCTTGCCAATCCTCCAATTTTTCTAATTTCCTTCTTATATCCCCCCAGGATTTAGCTACAAATTGTGTTCTAAGGAGTGCGGTCCCAGCCACTGTATTCGGATCAATTCCAGAATACATTGGTAGGTTTTTCCTCAACCTCTCCAACCATTCTGTTGGAGATTCGTCTTTCCCTTGTTGTTCATTAAATGCTTTAGTAATGTTTTGCCCTCGGGGAACCGCTGCCCTTATTCCCTGTATGATTAACGTTCTCAAATCCCTCATATTTTGTCTTCCTGGGGGTTGTTGATGATCCCAGTGGGGATCCACATTTGGCCACTGCTGATCTCTCGGGGGTCCTGCCTGATTCTCTCTTTCCCAAATTCTCATTCCAGCTTGTCTAATCATTCCCCTTTCCTCAACAATGAATAGGATCCCTAAAATGGACTGTATTTCTTCCCAGGTATAAGTACTGGGGCCTAGGAATTGGTCCAATTTTTCAGCTACTCCGAGGGGATCATCTAATAGGGTCCCCATTTCTTTCTTGAAATTTCTTACGTCTGTGGTATTTAACGGGACTGCCACAAACCCCATGCCTCCCTGATTGCCTCCGAGGGGTACTTCTCGTAAGGGATATAGAGAAGCTCCCTCAGATACAGCAGTCCTACTTCTCGTACATGCAGCCGGAGGTCGATCTAATTCCGGTGCTGTTGGTGGTGGAGACAGGGGCAACGGTGGTACAGAGAGAGGTACTACGGCCACCGGAGGGGGAGCCGCCGCCGGAGATGGATTATTAGAACATGGAGGCGGTAGGTTATCCAGTGGCTCCCATTTATCATCTTTTTCCTTTTCACTTTTCCCCTCTTCTTCTTCCTCAAACTTTTCATCTGTTTTTAATGTAAGTATTGAGGCTGGAAAAGAACGTAAAGTTCTGTCCCATAATCCTGCATAATCACTTTCCTCCTGACTAAAAGGTTCCTTTGAATTAACATATATATTTAAGGCCTGGCAGATCCAGTCTTCAAAAGATCCAAAAACGGGCCAAAAGACATGTGGTCTCAAAGGTTCTTTTGGCCATTCTACCATACAATATTGAACTAATTTTAATTTACTTTTTCCTTTTCTGGGGCCCCTATCATTCCAATTTTCAATCATTATTCCTAGTGGACTCTCCGGAGGTATTTCTAGTAATTCGCTCCCTTTCTTCTGGTCCTGGGGTCTCGATTTCGTCTGACCCATCTAGGAATTTTTACTGTGGCAATTCCTACAGCCCTTGGCTACCAGTAAGAGTGTCTTGCAGGGGGTTTAGGACCTATCACCCACCCACGAATCCTATAAGAATCGCTTCGGTCCTTCACCGGCCAAGTCCCTCGCGGGAGATTGGAACCGCGGTTAGAAGGCCTCCACAATCGCTTCGGAACTAGCTTCCGTCTCAGTCACACTCTTACACACACAGGCAACCGAATCCTACCCAACCGAACGGTATACACCTTAAATACTTACGACTCCGTCGTCTTCGTTCGGATCTTCGCGCGCAGAATTACGGGCAAAATAAACTGCTGCAGCCGGCAAGGGAGCTCATAAAAAATCAAATTCTTTGCTTGCCCCTATTCAGGTTCAGGATGGCGTTAGTCCCGACCCGACCCGATCAGGAGCCACCAAAAGGTGGGGCGCCCCTCCTAGATCAAGTCAGAATTCAGGAACCAAGACCATCCCGGACGAGCCCCCAATTGTTATAAATGATTTCGTCCCAAACAGGATTCCAATTCAAATTTACAATTTATTAAGCGAATAGAGGCAAGCAAACAGCGCTGGGTGCGCCGGGAGTCTCCGCTCCACCAAGACGCACGCGGTACAGCTCCTGTTCCTGGTTTATATCCTGTCCGTTAATACATATTCATGAACAGGCATGTCTTCTTCAGCACATGCCCTCTTTTCCTGCTAGAGTCTTCTCGAATCTTCCTCGGCGTGCCCCCAGGATGACCCCAAACCTTATGCATGCACTTTCTTTACACAATACTATGCGGTCAGTGGTCAAACTGGTTTGAGCTGATATACGAGCCAAGTAGTTTAACCTTCTCCTGTAAAATACCCCTTTTTATGGTGCAGGAGAAATCCATAAAAGTCCAGAAGATTACACTTCATCACACGAATCAGATGAACATATTTCACACCTCTAAGTATGGATCTGCATGTGGCCCACAATCTAGTAATGTTTCTTGCATATGGACCACCCCTGATCATAAAAGACGTTTTAAACAATGGGTGAAGAGACCCCATTATACCATGTCATTGGAACCAGACAGGCTATGGAATTGTATAAACAAGATAAATTGTTACAATATGGATGATTATCTATGGATACCGTTTGCCTCAGACCTCCATCACGCCTTAAGAAGTATATGCCTGTGCCACAATTACAGTGCTCCAATCCCTAGCTTACAGACAGCATGTCAGATAGAATCCTCTAAACACATGGCTAGTAAATGTAGGATTCCTTCCCAACATTATAAAAAACGGATGCAAGACTCATGAGCCAGTAGTAAAGAGCACAAGTACCACTCTAATGTATCCTGCACTGCTTGAGACCGTATGGGTATGTTCTAATGAAGAGATATCAGATTACAGTCAACCCTATTGGGATGGGTTAGAATGCACTTTAGGAATTCCACAAGTTTATCTCCCATAATAGCTTTTAATCATACTCAGGAGTCATTCACTGTAGTCATTAATGAAACCAAGAGGGTACAGAACAAAGAGAAATGTATTGCCCTCCGTGTCACGGCCAAGCTATTATACAGCAGGGATGAGAGTAAGCTTAGCAATGGGATTGTTTTGGACTTCTTCGGCTGTGATAATTGAAAATTGATTATATCTAGAAAATCTACCATGGCAAGGAGAGACTCTAGCTAATTGTATGCAGCCAGCCAGCAAGGCTAAGCAACACCCAGCTTGTACCCACGAGCAGCCTCACAGATGACTTTAGAAAATCAATTAGCATTGAATATGGTACTACTAAAGGAGAACAGCGTTTGTGGATGGCTGAATAACACCTATCCTGGCAAAACCTGCTGTCAATTCCAAATGTGTCCGCTACTCTGCATCAAGCTAGAGATGAAATGCAAAAAACTGTGGACCAAACCCATGAGCTCAATGAGAAGATGAAACCAAGCAACTGGCAATGAACGAGGTGGATTTAAAATATTTTCAGTTGGCTCAGATTAAAAGTTAGTGGATGGGATCATAGTCTAACCCAGTATGTATTAATGTTTATCATAATTGTTATTGTTATTGTCCGTATTTGATTGTCACGTGTGAAATCTATGATAACTAGAGCTGTAACCATGCGTGTTAAGAGGATCCACATCTATGATCCTGAATACATCCCTTTAATACCATCCCCTATTATAAATTGCGACGAGCGAGGGAAGGCAAGCAGTCGACTCAATATGAGTGATAAGGCAAGCTTCAACTTTATTGCAAAACCTTACACATATTTATACACTAAGTTCTACCTTATGCATACTTGTCTTACAATCATTGGCTTAGCCCTAAAGATTGCATTATCATACTCCTCCTACTTGCGGTTACTGCTACGTGGTCCGGGTTCCATCCTGTTTTTCTTATACAGTGCTGCTTCTTAGCTGTTTACCACAGCTCCTTCTCCTCAAGGCCGAGCCCTGCAGATGTCCAGCTGTTTACCAGCTTCCCAATGCCACAGCTCCCTCTTCTCAAGGCCGAGCCGTGCAGATATCTAGCTGTTTACCAGCTTCTCAATGCTGCAGCTCCTTCTCCTTAAGGTCGAGCCGTGCAGAGTGATCAAAACATCTCCCCCTTTTTGTTTTTGTATAAACAAAACCTGATGGATCATTCGCAACCCGAGGACTGTGAGAAAGATGGACCCTCTGTACATTCTTGTATCGTCCTGTGCCACGAACTCAGCCCAGCAGTCGGTAGGTGCCAGCTTTACGTGGGCGTCCCCACGGAGGCAACGGTGGCCTTGCCGTACACCGGCCCACTGCCCTTCAGGAAATCCCGGTATTACACATTTGTAGAGGAACGAGTTTCGACACACGTGGCCAGCGAGTGTCGGAACTCACCTCAGTTGTCACCTTTTAACACAGGGAGCCTATGGCGTATGCGCCCGCTGGCCAGACGTGCTGCACGCGCCACAGCCCTCCCGTCTATTGGTTCGTAGGCTTTGTTCACACGGCATTTTTTCATAAATCGGCAGTCACATATCAACTTATGCTTAAGTCAATAGCAGAATATTACAAAGCAAAACAAATCTAGCTGTACTACTTCTAGTGATATAAACTACTCCTAGTGATAGAAAAAAGGTACTTGTATAAGGGTATGAAGACCAATATTATATCTTACCAAAGCATTTGTAGTTAGAGAACACTTTGCCTCAAAAGCTTTCCACGTTCATCTCATGATACCGCAAATTTCAGTGTGATTTACCCCTACTTTTTCTTTTGACTGAGGTGGCATCCAGATTGCGATGACACCTGATAGTGTCATGATGTGTCCAACGATGACGATGGCGACTGCCGCACCCATGGCCTCACCCACTTCGAGGCACCTGCAAAGTGGGTAAAACCATGGGTAAAACCATGGGTAAAACAGCCACCACCGTCAACCTCGTCCCCTGGTTAGCAGTTGAAAAGGTCCTTTCTCCTTCCTCAAATAATTTAGCACATATAAGGCTTTATTCAAACGTTCTTAGGGTAATGTGGTAGCCTCTCCCCCTTTTTGTTTTGAGCGTGATTATCTAACAAAGCTCATTCATTGGGTGTGTAAGATACTTGTTGGAGTTATTCGCTAGCCAAGCATTCTTTACTACCTTTTGAACCATTCCTTGTAGACAATGCAATAAACATGGTACAATAAGCATTAGTATTAAGATAACAAGTACTATAACAACTGCCCCTTTTATTAAGTCTTGTAACCATCCACTTAGGCCCAAACTTGACAGCTATGATTCGAGGTTTAGTGAACTTGTCTGTAACCTGTCTGTTAAGTCCTTCAGTTTTTGTAATTGTTGAGTTACCGACTGTGATGTATCTGTTAAATTCATACAACACATGCCATCAAACTCCTCACACCCGTGCCCTTGGGCCAAAAGTAGGAAGTCGATAGCTGCCCTATTTTGCAATGTCGCATGCCTTATTGAGTCAGTTTCCATTAACAAAGCACTGAGTGTTGCAGAAGTAGCATTGGTTTGTTTCGCTAGCCAACATCCCAATTTATTTAAAGTGGTTAAGCCTTGGGCAGCAGCGACCCCAGGGGCAAGGAAAGAGGTTAGTATGGTTTTGTCCGCAGTCCAAAAATCCAGTTGGTCATTGCACTCTTCCTGATATTTTCAAATCTGTCATCTTATTCTATGCCGTGGGGTAAGGTTCAATATCATAGAAGTGTTGGGAGTTAACAATGTTAGGTGCCCCAATGTGTAAGGACCACCTCTCAAACGGGAGGGAACACCGTGCCATGCACGATCACCACAAATCAAGAATATTCCTTTAGGGAGTCTCATTGGGACAATAGTAGAGCGCGAGATGTTGCTCGTTGTATAATTACACCAGTTGGTAGCATTCTGAAAAATGGCTAACGTGGGGTTTACATCCTGTGACCTGGTATCGTCCTGTCCTGTATAATTAAAATATAAACAGGTAGGGGCTGTCATGCATCCTAAAATACCCAACTCCTGCGGTTCCAACAACTCCTGTGGTCCGTGTGTCATCCATCCGTCCCACTTATCCATAGCTGCAGAGGTGTTTGTTATTTTTTAAAAACAAGGTTAGGTCAGGGGTGGTCTTCTTTACCACCATTGTCGAATCATAGTCCCCTAAGGGCAGACCAACTAAGCATGTTGTAAACAGATTCTCAGCAGTGGATATAGATAAGCAAAGGTGGCCTTGGCCCGTTTGATTAGCTAGTGTAACCCAGATATTTTTTCTTGGTTGAACGGAAAACCACGCCTGAACCTGGCATATCAAACACGTGACTATCAGACTCACGAACAACGGGGTTTGCGTCCTGCGTCGGTAAAGGCTGTCATCCCATTCACTGGGGTCTCCGATCACATAGGCATTTCTTCAAACTGCTGATTAGCCAACAGTGACAATAATCTATCGGACGGATAGCTATTTGTAACCTGTTCTAAAAAATCAGAGATTGCGATCTGAAACTCCAGAGAACTGGCTAACAACCAATCTAAGTACTTTTGAGATACAGGAACATAAATTATTACAGGTTCTAATCCAGATATTTCTACAATTCTTTGTCTTCCCTTAATAATGAGTTGTGCAAATAATTCATATCTGGTGACCACTATTTTTCTGGGTTGATAGGAGAGAAAAACCCATTCTAATACTTTCAAACTGTTTGCTGTATTTCCTAACTGTACGGTCAATCCTAGTGGATATTGCCGTTCCCCTCCTGAATTAACTATCATAAGCGAGATACTCTCAGTAGGTGAACATCTGTGAGCATAGGTTGTTGCTATCTTCTCAGTAATTTTCTGCAAAGCCTGGTGTTGATCCTCGTCCAGTTGACGTCGCTCTGGAGCCTCCACCGAAGACTCCAGGAGCGGCATCAATGGCCTCAGATCATCATTAGTAATTCCGCAAATATTGCGAACCCACTGTATATCCCCCATTAATTTTTGGACATCAGAAAGATTTTCTATTTTCGCCTTAATCTTTATTTTTTGTGGGTGGACCACTGCCCTGGTAATAATCCAGCTCAAATATTGCCATGGTTCCTTCTTTTGAATTTTTTTCGGTGCTATTTTTAAACCCCGTTTTCCTAAATAGTGCTCTAAGTGCTGTAAAATGTGGTCTGCATTCAATTGTGTCCCTGCTATTAATATATCAACTATATAATGATACGTTATTAAATCTGGATACTTTTTCCACACCGGTTCTAGAGCCCATGCCACAAATGTCTGACACATCGTAGGTGAATTTTGCATTCCTTGTGGTAACACTACCCAATGATACTTTTTGCTAGCTCTCCTTTATTTACCGATGGTACCATAAAGGCAAACTTCTCTGCATCCTCAGCTGCTAAGGGAATGGTAAAAAAGCAATTGAAATATACTCTTCGATTCCCTGCAAAAGAAATGATACATTTGTGACAATAATTACGACGACATAGAACAAACCCACAACACCGTTTTACAAATATGGCATATTGAAGTTCCTGCTCTTGAACGTCCAGGGAGAGCCGCTGAGACAGTCAACGAGCCGTCATTCCGCATACAAAAGAGTGAAAGCATCAGCTGGCGGTACGTCGGAGTTGACTGCGTCCGTGGGACGTGTGACAAGGTCTTCAGGTCTTACTGCCGGCCGTACCGACCTGGTCGGTACCCACTTCGCTCCGTCCCCTCCCTCTCTGCCAAAGTCTCTTGTCTCATGCCTCGCCAATGTTGGGCAGGGTCGGATCTTGACTTGGGGGAAGGATCATCCCAGGCAGCCCCCTCCTGTTGCGGCACGCACGGGTCAGGAGGCGGGGGCCAAGGAGGACTCGCCACCTCCGTTGGTTGCGTTAGCGGGGGCGGGGGGCGGGCGGGGTGGGGGGGGAGGCGGGCGGGGGTTGCTCGTTCTCACCATTCCCAGCTCGGCCTCCCTTCTCTCCCGGGGCTGTGGCGGGAGGCGGGCGGGGGTTGCTCGTTCTCACCATTCCCAGCTCGGCCTCCCTTCTCTCCCGGGGCTGTGGCAGCGGCAGCTGCTGCCGCCGTCCGCTCTGATTTTATCCCCTTTATAGAGTCTCTGACTAATCGCCAGGTTGTTAACACTTTCGCGGCCGTATGATCCTCTTTAGAGGCTGCCTCAAACACCAATTTCCCTGCTTTCTCCCAGGTAGGTAACTCAAAAGCTGTTGCAGAGTCTGCTGCTAGCCCCTGGCTCTTCAAAACAGTCTCGAATAGCAATCGCCACGTTGTTGCTAGCTCCGCTGCTTGCCCATCTCCTTTCGAGACTCACCCCATTGATCTTTCACATGGGCACACAGGGGAACACTGAGTACATTGTTCTGGGCAACGTTGTCCCGTCTTGCCCTCACATACATCATCGTAGATCTGTTTCTCTGACTTATTTATGCAGCCGGTTTACTCGGTGCATCTGGCACCTCAGGAGGTGCAGTCAGAGTCGCTGAAGGTCCTGGACCCTCTGACTCAGTTAAAAAGGGATTGGTTGAAGACGGTTTAACAGCCTCCTCCATATCAGCTGCAGCTTTTCTCTCTGCCTTTAAGGCTTTTAATGTGGTTAACATCAACTTCCATGCCGTCACTAACTCTGCGGTGGTTTTATCTCCATTCCCAATATGTTCCTATAACATTTTTCCTATCTCCTCCCACGTCTCTGCCTTAAACGCCACGGACGCATCGGGGGGGTACCCTTTTTGGCACCAAATTAGAAGCCTTCTAAGTGTATATTCATCATATTTCAGTCCTCTCTTAGAGAGCATATGTGGCAGGAGTCTGACCATCGCCCCTTCTTCATGTGATGCGTTCTGCCTTTAGTTCTTTTAATGTCTCTAGGATCAACCTCCAGAGCGTCGTAAATTTTATACTGTCTTTGTTGCCTGTGCTATTCACTTTTCAGTTTTATATCTTTTCATGCAATTAATAACATCTCTCCAAGATTTCATTAATTTTTTTTGCTGATTTATCATCATCGATTACTAGATCCCACAATCAATCTCCATAAGAACGCCACTCGTCTACTTCAAACATACTTTCAGGGTCTTTAAAAGACCCTTTCGCTTTCCCTAACGTAATTAACCCAGCCAGATCTTTTAATTGGCTTACTCCCCGCTTTTCTAAAAAGCATTTTAAGATTTCGAACGCTACCTCTATTTCCATTGCGCGCTATGTTGACCTTCTTAATTATCCGGTCAATTATTTTTGCAGCCTTTTCCCATGGGTAGCCTTCTTTCGGACGGCGAACCCCTTCTTAATTATCCTGGGTTCAAGCACGGATCAGGCGCGCCGCGGCAGCGTCCGCCGATCTTCTGCTCCCTGGTCGCTGCTACCAGTGCTTCTCCGATCTCGCTGTCCGGTGAAAAACAAGGATGGGGTCCCTGTTCGGGCGCCACTTGCGACGAGTGAGGGAAGGCAAGCAGTCGACTCAATATGAGTGATAAGGCAAGCTTCAACTTTATTGCAAAACCTTACACATATTTATACACTAAGTTCTACCTTATGCATACTTGTCTTACAATCATTGGCTTAGCCCTAAAGATTGCATTATCATACTCCTCCTACTTGCGGTTACTGCTACGTGGTCCGGGTTCCATCCTGTTTTTCTTATACAGTGCTGCTTCTTAGCTGTTTACCACAGCTCCTTCTCCTCAAGGCCGAGCCCTGCAGATGTCCAGCTGTTTACCAGCTTCCCAATGCCACAGCTCCCTCTTCTCAAGGCCGAGCCGTGCAGATATCTAGCTGTTTACCAGCTTCTCAATGCTGCAGCTCCTTCTCCTTAAGGTCGAGCCGTGCAGAGTGATCCCAACAATAAATTACCAACCAACAAGAGAGGATGAAAACACAGGAAGGAGAGATGAATGCCTCGACCCACCTAAATACAAATTACACAATGTTCCTCTTAGTGAGTTGTGACTAAGGTCACAGGGTGGATAATGTGGGAAACCACTGTGGGTCTGTAGGGAGTAGCAGGGTTTGACTGGAGCAACACGCTCCTCTTCAAAAGCAACCCTGATGGGTTGCAGTCAGACAGTCTCATAACTGACTATTGTTGAGTGATGTCTGGGATGAGGCGAAAGCCTTGCAGCCTGATGTTCTACGGCAAGGCCACAAAGACCTCCATCAAACGTGAGTAAGCTGACCATTATTAATAACTGAAATTCTTATTAACTATTCATTCCTATTGATCGATGTTATTTGAGTTATATAGTATCTATCGGTCTACAACAAATAAATGAATAAAAAATTAATGAACTGATTAAGTTTTTATTAATCAAATTAGTCTAAATCAATCATTAATAATTACTTATTAATAACAGTCGTTACCTATTAAGATCGATTATTTTATTTATTAGTATTTTGTGGTACTGCATTAACACTACTGTCCTCCAGTTACTTATCATGTATTTTTTTTTCTTTATCATCACTCTGATTTACTGTTGTAATTATCTACTATCAATTCATCATTATTAATTATCATTAATTACACGTGCTACACGACGGCTCTGTTCCTCACCTAGAACTTGTTATCAGTAAAGTAGTTCCTTATTAACGTGATCTTAATCCACTGGATGTTAATTCCAGTAAATATTAATCTGTATTGCTCTATCGCTAATCATTACTTCGTATATTAATTACCGGTTAATGAATTATTTATTACATTCATTAACCATAGGTCGGTGTATGTTAATCCATCAAGAATTAGCAGAGAGTGCCAGATCAGCATTTGTCCTAAACCTGCTCTCCCCACTCCCTCCTCCCAAACCGCCCGCCTGCCCTCACCCCGGAGAGTTCTGTGTCAAGACACCCACACGCACCCTGCACACCCCCCGTTTCTTTTTGATTGTCATTTTTTTAGCTATTTATTTATCTAGCCTCCCTCCCCCTTACCTTTTCTTACTCTTCTCTCTCACCACCGGGGACCGGGGACCGGGGACCAGGCAGAGGCGGCGGTGCCCAGCCCCAGCCGCCCGCCCTCCCCACCCCACCGCAGCGAGCCCCATTGCTACAAGGCCGCCAGAAGTTAATCTGCTTATGTGTAAACGTGGTGGCAGCTGAGGTATGTTTAAGAATACTGGTAAGTGTTGCTAGAAACCTACAAATATTTTCCGGGTGTTAACCGCGGGGTGCCAGCTTTGTGGGCCTACCACCCAGCACCCAGCTCTGCGCAGGTCTGGAATAAACCGGTATCTCGTCTCGGTGTGTGAGACTGGCCTATCGCACGCCGGGAAACGAAACCGCCTTTTCGGACACCACCATCAGCAAAGCAGCGACCCCGCTTTGCCTGAGGCTGCTGGGCCTGTCCTCTGGGCGCTGCTCACCACTGGAACGCATCCCGCTGGCGACGGACACGCCGACGGCCGCTAGCGAGAGGCGCGGCCCACCTCTCCGGCAGCCGGAGCCCGGCCTCGGGGACGCAGGTCTCTGCCCAGGCCGAGGCACGGGGCTGCTGCTTTCCCAGGGACGGCTTCAACCGGGAGCCGAGCCGAGCACATCGCCCGCAGGCGGACACCGAGGCGGGCCACAGCGCAGGCTGTAGCAGAGAAGGCGGCGTTGTCCACAGCGTTACCAGACTTTTTCGTTTCTTACTGCGTGCACACCCGCCACACACGCTCCCAAACCGGCCCCGGCACGAACCCCTCGCCCGCGGCCACACGCACACACGGAGACACCCCCCCTCCCCCTTCCGCCAGCAGTTTTGCCGGCCCGGGGAAGGAAGGAAGGCGGGAGACTTTAGGACCCCGCGGCGTCCCTGCCGCACCCGTGCCCCCCTCCCGCCTTTCGTCCTCAGTCCGTCGGTCGGCCAGTCCGTCGGTCAGTCACCCTGCTGAAGGTATGCGAGGCACAAAGCGGGGGTATTGTTTAGGCTCTGTCAGGAGTCAACGAGGCGCAAGCCTGAGGGAAGGAACAAGGCAACCGCAAAGGGAACGCAACTGCCGACCTTTGAGTGAACTATCCTAAGTAACATCTAATTAACATCGACTCGGCATAGCACAAGCCTGCCCTCCGGTAGGGGAAGACCCCTACCCACAGAAGCCCCTTCCTCACGGGGCACGCGCAGTAAAAAAGGAGGACGCTGTCGCCGTGGAGACGAGGCTTGCGGGAACCAACAGGCGCAAGGGCGCCTGCGCCAGCTCTCAAAAAAATAACGGTGACTTGTTGCTCGGAGCGTAGAAATATTTTCCCTGCGTTAACCGAGGCGCGCCAGCTTTGTGGGCCTACCACCGGCACCCAGCTCGGCGCAGGGGCGGAAGAAAAGCCGCCGTCTCGACTCCGTGTGTTTCCCGGCGCTCTGCGCACCGGGTGACGGAACCCGCGTTTGGCACAACAGCCCCGCTGCGCGCGGGCCGCCGCCGCCGCGCGGTGAAAACCAACGAACGCGAACGGCGGGGGAGGTGAAAAACGAAAAGAGAAAAAAACCCCCCAACCCAACCGACCCAAACAGAAACCTCCGAAAAGCGCCGCCATCCCCCCTCCCCCAGCCAGCCTCTGCGCCAGGCTCCCTCCCCCGCCGCCGGGGGGGCCGGTTGCCGGGCAGCGGGGCACGCGCGGCTGCAGCCCCCCTTGCCCCCCGCTGCTCCGGGGCGCCGGAGAGTCTCCGGCCGGGGGGGGCCGCACCCACCGGCCTGCGGGTCCGGAGCTGCAGCGCAGGGAGGGGGAGCTCGCGCGCGCGGTGGGGGGGTGGCTGAGTGAGTCTGAGCGCGCGTGTGTCGCGGGGGGGGGCGGTGTCTGCAGGATCGCGGGCGCAGACCTTAATATATTTATTTTTAACAACGGCTTGTTTAGCCTGGGGAAGTGGAGGGTCAGGGCACTGCAGTAGCTGCAGCCTGCAGCTGCTTGAAGAATGGTTTTGTGATAAATGATTTAGTCCCAAACAGGATTCCAATTTAAGTTTTCAATTTATTAAACAAATAGAGGCAAGCAAACAGCGCTGGGTGCGCCGGGAGTCTCCGCTCCACCAAGATGCACACCTTCACTTCTTACAGTTCCTTCCTTTATACTTCTCTAGGCTTCGTTTCTTGCCTTTCTCCGCCTTTTTCTTGGAAGATGACTCTTTCTTTAAGTACGTCACCACTTCCCCGGTCTGCGCATGCTTCATCTTTTTCTAGGTGGTCGTCCGGTGGTCGTTGGGAGGAAGATGCTCCTCTTCGTCAGTGCACCCTACATGACCTCTCTGTTTGTGCAGGCGCTCCGTTATTCCACTTATATTATGCTACCTTATTTGGCTATACATTTTCTTGACATTTCTGCGGTTATTTACAACACTGGTTTGCACTAGTATATCAGGAACTAACTTACATATCAGGAGGCTACATAAGCTTCACATATCAAGGGAGTTACCCAAACTATACTTATCAGGAAGTTACATAAAGACTGCCACTCCCCTGTTTATGGTCATGCCCTACATATATTCCTTTATTTCAATATAAATGACATTTGCTTCAAGCTTATATTCACTAGATTTTCTTTACACGAATCGCTCGTTCCTCACAATCCCCCGTTTTCTTTTTCACCACTGTGATTCGTGTAAAATTTATTTAAAGTTTGTTTGATGGGTATTAACTCGGGTTCCTCTATATGTTTTACCAACATTAAAACATGTTTTCTCTCACTCTGTGTTGGTTCTATTGGAGTGGCTGTAAATTTCATTCCATTAATGGCAGAAGCTACAGCTTGTGAAAGACAAGGAATTAGACATGGTATTATTAACATACCTCCAAACAATCCTAACAAAACGATAATGATTTTTGTTACCCAGTTTCCTGAGAATAAATTTTCCCACGTTGTCCATAGTCCTTGGACATTTATTCCATTCCACGTTTGGACTGGCACATGGGCTACTTTTTTCATTTCTCTTACTAATTCATTGATGGCTTTTCCTTCATCATTTATCTCTAAACAACAATTTGTGAGATTAAATTTTCCACAGACTCCTCCTTCCTGTGCTAGTAAATAGTCTAGTGCGAGTCTATTTTGATATAGGGCTGTACGCATTTTAGTATTTTGTTTAGCCACCAATCCTAGAGCATTACCCGTTTTATTTACAATTATTTCTACTACAGCTTGCAACCTGATTATTCTATTCAACATATAAATGGGGGTCCTATATCCCCAGGACCCATCTTCTGCCCATGTCGCTGGGTCATAATATGCTATTATTCTTTCAGGTGGCCACTCATTATCTTTCCATTTTCCTATTTGTAGCTCTCTTTTTTCCCTTCAGTTGTGAGTTTCTAATGCATCTGTATATACCAGTACCCCTAGGCGTTCTCCTCGGTTTATAGGTAATAAGAGAAAGCTTGGCCGTATAGTTCCTAACACGCACGCTCCGGTCCAATTTTTTGGTAATCGGGTATATGCAAATTTTCCACAGATCCAATATTGCCCTTCTGGACTTGACCACCCTTTATCAATAGTGGTTCCGTTGGTCCAATTCGCATGATTTTTACTTATTTCTTGGGCAGTGCCCCATTTATCCTACTTTTGGTAAGTACTATTCCAGTTATATCCCCCTTCACATACTAAATATCCGACTGGTTTACTCCCAGCGTCATTTTGCCAACAGCTTCTTCTTATTATGCTGGTTTGTAATATCCATTGTTGTTTCCTGACCTGAGTTGATATGTTCTAAACATTAGGGTCTGGTATGTTGCTCTCTTGGGCCTCCCAGGGCCAATTCTCTCCTGATTAGTTCCACCACATACATAACAATTAGTTACATTTAGTGACTTAGCAATGTTCTCAGCAAGATTTACAAATAGATTTTTAGCCACTGTGGGAATTTCATATTTCGTTCCTGTTTCCATTTCATGACAAAATGACTTAAATAACAGTCTATGCTGCACCGATTCTCTTTTCTTTCATTTCAATATTAATAACTACACCTGGGTCTTCTCCAGGTCCATATATCTTAAGTCCAATTTTGGTTATTTTTTTCTGTTTCCAAATTTCTAAATTTATAAGGGTTAAATTTACTAAATTACAGGTACAGGTTGTACAATTATGGTCTGTTTGTACCCTTGTGATTGAAGCTTGTAAATCCCCACATTGGCTGTCATATCCCCAGCTTGCAGTATCCTAACATACACAAGACCATCCCCTTCTTCCACATAGGTGTGCTGACTGATATCTCACCGTTTGACTAGGTACATAATCAGGATTTATCTGACATTGACGTCCACCTCCACCTGGGCAAATATATTTTGGTTGATTACTATAGTATCATCTCCACTCTACACTCCCACAATTAATATCCAGATCATCATCTATAATATCGCATGCATCAAAAATTACCGATACTGATGTGCTCAAATTGGCCATATCCTTACTTATTCCAATTAATCTTCCTACTTCCGAATTTGTTTTCATTTCTACCCACTATTGATAAAGAAGTTCCTTTGGATCGTAACAAACAGTATCATTTTCCACCGAGCATTTCTTATATTGTGTTCCATTGTATATACAACTCCCGTTCTGTTTCCCTTTGCACTCGTAATAGGTGTGGTACATTAATGTTTTATTACTTACTCGTCCGTGCTGGGCGGTTCTTATGCACTCGGTGCAATTTTGATTACCTGTCACCAGGTTGGTGAGTCCGAGTAAAATCAGGAGAGGTCCGGTAAGGGATCTCATGGTCGGAGGCATCAGCTACAAGGGGTGCTCGTCCTTGACTGGCCTTACTTGGTCGCGACTGAGAATCCCCACCCGGTCTTGCCCTCTCCCCCTTCTCAAGCGGACTTCTTTATTTCGATGACAGTAATAAATCTTACCCACCAGAAATCTCCTATAGGAGTAGTCTGTCCACACTGAATGCAGAGGAAACTTCAGCTTTGAATTTGAAAACGTCCCTGTTAGCCTCTGTGGGAAATGATATATTTGTTACACAGGTTACACCTAACCCTCAATAATCATACAACATGGTTTACAGAGTGGACATAAACTTAGTCCTGCCCGATAATTGCTTAATGCTATAGTCTTTAATTCGTGATCATTTCTCATACGTTCATTCCCTTTTTAATGTTATTTTTGTGGTTCCAGGTTGTAAAATAACTTTCCAGTCTTTCATGGGTCCTTTTACTCGAGTCGCGTGCGTCCACCCCTTTTCCGCGGTCCGGATGGCAGTATCTGTAGTTAACAATACAACAAAGGGTCCTTCCCATGAAGGAACTAAAGTTTCTTTCTTCCAAGTTTTGATCAGTACCTTATCCCCTGGTTTGAATTGATGGATTGCAAACCCCAAAGGTAGGGTTTGTGCCATTATTCCTATATCTCTTAGTTCTTTCAACCTTTCTCCTAAAATGATAACATATTTCCGAATATTATAATCTTCCACTACATTGTTTCCCTCGGAGATAGGGCATGCCGTATAAAACCTAATATGGCGATAATCCAGTCTCACTGTGCGGTTTGATCCTTATGTTAAGAAGGGCTAGCGGTAAACATTTAGTCCATGGCATCTGTGTTTCAACCATTAGCTTCGCTAGCTCTTGCTTTATTGTTTGGTTTATTCTTTCTATTACTCCCAAACTTTGAGGATGCCATGGGGTATGATATTCCCATTTAATACCTAATGATTGGCACAAGGATTTTATAATTTTAGAAGTAAAGCGAGTGCCTTGATCAGAATCAATATATTGTATTATCCCATACCTGGGGATTAGGTGTTCTAGTAAAATTTTATCACCGTCTGAGCTGTCGCTCTTGCTACAGGATAGGCTTCGACCCATCGTGTTAAATGGTCTACTATAACTAACAAATATTTCAATCTTCCTATTCTTGGTAATTTGGTAAAGTCGACTTGAATCCTTTCAAACGGTCTATAAGCTAGTTTTCTTCCTCCCATGGCCACTTGTTGAAACACGGCCTTATTTGCCCTTTGACAAGTTAAACACCCTTGTGTAATTTGCCTTGCTATTTCAAAAAATTCCAATACAGCCAAACTGTTTAAGGAAATGATCACTTAACACTTTTGTACCCCAATGTGTTTGCGCGTGTAAGCGTTCTAATACCTGCCTAGCGTAAGCTTTTGGCAACATCTCTCGCTCATCAGGTAATGTCCATTTCCCTTGTTCCACTCTAGCTCCTATTTTCTCTAATTTTGCTTGTTCCTCCAGCGTAAACTTTTTCTCCTTTTCCTCTTATCCTCTTCCACTAGTGTCCTCCCTTGTTTGTGTATGATTAATTTTAACAGTTTCAATCCTCAAGGCTGCTTCCTGAGCCTCCTTATCTGCTAAATTATTTCCTCTAATTCGATAATCTAATCCCTTTTGGTGTCCCCTCACATGCACCACGGCTATTTCCTTTGGTTCTCTTAACACTTTTAAAATTTTACTATCAACTCCTGATGTATTAAGTTCTTTCCTTGAGTGTTAATCAGGCCTCTTTCCTCCCAAATTTTTCCAAAAGTATGGACTACTCCATATGCATATTTGGAATCTGTGAATATGGTCCCTCTTCTTTCTTTTAATAATTCCAGGGCCCTACATAAGGCATAAAGCTCACAAGCCTGAGCTGACCATGATGGACTCAGAGGTCCTGATTCCACAAGTTCTAAGTCCTTGTCAATTTTTGCATATCCTGATTTTCTCTTCCCTTCTATTACTTGGGAGGATCCATCTACAAACAATTTTTCTCCTCCCTCTAATTCAATATCTCTAAGATTGAGCCTTACTTTTGTCTGGGATTCTATAACTTCTAAACAATTGTGTTATAGCACTACTGCTTCTGAGGGTTCCCCAAACCGGAACTGAGCGGGGCTCTGGGCAGAGGTGACTCCTAATTCCAAATTAGGTGAATCTATCAAGATGGTTTCATATTTCAAAAGTCTACTATCTGTCAACCATTTCTCTGTCCTCTGTTGGAGGACATTCCTAACATTATGTGGCGTATATACCTTTAGAGGTACACTAAAGGTAATTTTCCTAGCTTCCTCTATCAATAATGCCATAGCAACTAGGGCTTGGAGACATGCTGGCCACCCCCTGCTCACCGAATCTAACAATTTGGATAAATATCCCACCAGTGTGTGTGGGTTTTTTGGGGGTTTTTTTTGTTTGTTTTTGTTTTGTTTTGTTTGTTTTTTTGTTTTTTTTTGTTTTTTTTTTTTCCATTCCCTTTTTAGTCTGTGGAGGTCTTAGGATTAAAATACCAGAAACCTGGTCAGGATCTGATTTCTTTTTTTTTCCTTTGCTTAACCAATGTCCCAAATATTTTACTTCTTGCTCTATAAATTGTAATTTCGAGCAGGACACTTTTAATCCCTTTTTCTCTAAAAAATTTAACAATCTAATGGTGGCTTTTCGGGTCTCCTCTTCAGTTTCTCCTGCTACCAGTAAATCATTCACATATTGTAATAATTTTTCCCTCCTCGTGTACTGTAAAACCTTGTAAGATTTTCTTTAAGGTCTGTCCAAACAAATTTGGTGACTCCGTAAACCCTTGTGGTAGCACAGTCCACCTTAATTGTTGTTTTTCGTCCTGTTTTGGGGTCTTCCCATTCAAAGGTAAAATAATCTCTGAACCCCTTATCCAAAAGACAGGCCCAAAAGGCATCTTTCAAATCTATTACACTATACCAAATATGTTTAGGAGACAGGTGACTCAATAAAGTATAAGGATTTGCCACGACAGGGAATTTGGTGATTGTTCGCCGATTCACGGCTCTCAAATCCTGTACCATCCTATATGTACCATCTGATTTCTTTACAGGGAGTATCGGGGTATTGTGGGGTGACATACATGGTTCCAAAGTCCCATTTTTTAGTAATTTATCCACAATAGGTTTTAGACCTCTCCGGCCTTCTATAGATATAGGATATTGTTTAATTCTAATTGGCTTATGAGGGTCTGTTATTTGTACCTTGATGGGTTCCATATCTAATCTCCCAACATCTCCTTCCTTATACCATACTTGGGGGTCAATTTTTTCCTCATCAAGTTGGGTTAAGGTACATAAGTTAATATATAACCGATCTCCTTGGTTCTGAATAGTTAGGTTTAGTTTTAAAATCAAGTCCCTCCCTAATAGGTTATATTCTGCTTCTGGTAATAAAAGTAAATCATTTAAACAAATTTTTGTCTCTGTCTCAATCTCTACTTCTTCTAAGATGGGGACTTTGAAGGGTTCTCCTTTTGCACCTGTTACTGACATCTGGGCTTTTCCTTTTCCTACCCCTTTTGGGAGTTTCTGAATCGTTGACCTTTCAGCTCCAGTATCTACTAAAAATAAAAATTCTTCTTTTTGGGGACCTACTAATAGTTTTATCAAGGGCTCTGTTGATGTTGAGGTCCCCAGAAGATACAGCCCCTAACACCCCTAATCCTCTTTGAACATTTTCTCATCCCATTCCCGTTTACGGCAGGTTTTCTGAACACGTCCCTTTTTGTTACAATAGTAACAGATGGGAATTGTGGGTCTGTCTTGATGAGATTGTCCCTGGGGTGGCTGTTCTGGTCTCTTATCTTTTTTTCTCTCCCAGCTGAGTCTTACTCCTCTGACTTTCCCTCACTGCTGCTACAAAAATTCTTGCCTCTGCTTCTTGTTTTTCTTCGTCCCTCCTGACATAAACCTTTTGAGCTTCTCTTAGTAATTCTTCCAACCCTCTCTCTTGCCAATCCTCTATCTCCACCCAGAGGTACTTCCCGTAAAGGATACAAAGACGCTCTGGGTGCTCAGTTTGGGATCCTCCCCTTAGAGTTGAATTCGACCCCGGGGCCGTAGGGGAAGTCGTCAGATTTGGTGACGGTATTTGACGGGTAGCTGGATTATACGGGGGAGGTAAGTGATCTAGGGGGTCCCAATCCTTCTTTTCCTTTTCCATGTGTTGCTCCCCTACGGTCTTATTTTTCCCTACTCCTGTTTTAAGATGAAAAAAGCCCACACAGGCCTTTATCCATAAACTAGCATACTCGCTCTCCTCTTGGCAAAACGGTTCCTTAGAATTTACATACAGGTTTAGCGCCTGACAAACCCAATCCTCAAATGACCCAAATACAGGCCAAAAAAAACGTGGGGTCTCAAGGGGTTCTTTGGCCATTTTACCATACAATATTAACTAATTTCTCTTTTGTCTTCCCTTTTCCAGGGCCCTTATTATTCCAATGTTTTAACATTATTCCTAATGGAATCTCCGGAGGTATTTTTAGTAATTCGCTCCCTTTCTTCTGGTCCTGGGTTCTCGATTTCGTCTGACCCATCTAGGAATTTTTACTGTGGCAATTCCTACAGCCCTTGGTTACCAAGCAGAGTGTCTTGCAGGGGGTTTCAAACTTGTCACTCACCTATGGATCCTATAAAAATCGCTTCGGTCCTTTACCGGCCAAGTCCCTCGCGGGAGATTGGAACCGCGGTTAGAAGACCTCCACAATCGCTTCGGAACGAGGTTCCGTCTCAGTCACACTCTTACACACACAGGCAACCGAATCCCACCCAACCGAACGGTATACACCTTAAATACTTACAACCCCGTCGTCTTCGTTCGGATCTTCGCGCGCAGAATTACGGGCAAAATAAACTGCTGCAGCCGGCAAGGGAGCTCATAAAAAATCAAATTCTTTGCTTGCCCCTATTTGGGTTCAGGATGGTGTTAGTCCCGACCCGACCCGATCAGGAGCCACCAAATGGTGGGGCGCCCCTCCTAGATCAAGTCAGTATTCAGGAACCAAGACCATCCCGGACGAGTCCCCAGTTGTGATAAATGATTTAGTCCCAAACAGGATTCCAATTTAAGTTTTCAATTTATTAAACAAATAGAGGCAAGCAAACAGCGCTGGGTGCGCCGGGAGTCTCCGCTCCACCAAGACGCACACCTTCACTTCTTACAATTCCTTCCTTTATACTTCTCTAGGCTTCGTTTCTTGCCTTTCTCCGCCTTTTTCTTGGAAGATGACTCTTTCTTTAAGTACGTCACCACTTCCCCGGTCTGCGCATGCTTCATCTTTTTCTAGGTGGTCGTCCGGTGGTCGTTGGGAGGAAGATGCTCCTCTTCGTCAGTGCACTCTACATGACCTCTCTGTTTGTGCAGGCGCTCCGTTATTCTACTTATATTATGCTACCTTATTTGGCTATACATTTTCTTGACATTTCTGCGGTTATTTACAACACTGGTTTGCACTAGTATATCAGGAACTAACTTACATATCAGGAGGCTACATAAGTTACACATATCAAGGGAGTTACCCAAACTATACTTATCAGGAAGTTACATAAAGACTACCACTCCCCTGTTTATGGTCATGCCCTACATATATTCCTTTATTTCAATATAAATGACATTTGCTTCAAGCTTATATTCACTAGATTTTCTTTACACGAATCGCTCATTCCTCACAGTTTCAGGGACAATGGAGCTTTTCTTAGTAGCGGGAAGAGCAAGAAACCTTCACAAATTACAGCTGGGAAGGTTCTGTCTGGATGTGAGAAAAAATAATCCTCACTGAGAGGGTAGTCTTGTGCTGCAAGAGATCACCCAGAGGGAGTCTGGATTATCCCATGGCTTTGTGTTTCAAGGAGCAGCTGGTGAGGGTGGAGAGCCATCAGTGAAGGCATAGAAATGCCAGGGTGAGAGCTAGGTGGGAAAGCAAGATGGCTGTCAGCAAGCTGAAGGGAAAGAGGTGAGGCATGGGACAGTGTAGGGCAGCCTGCATAGAGATGGCCAAGGGTTCTAGCAAGACCGAGAGGTCCAAAAGGACTGAGGTCTTTGTCGTCTTGACTATAGCAGCTGTCTCTACCACCAGGGCCAGTGAGACAAAACTTTATTCTTCTCTTCTCAGAAACTGCCTTCCCAGGACCTGGGCTCAGGGTTTGGCCTTGCCTGCTTCATAAAACGAACCAAGGGTTTTCTCAGCATTACAGCCACCTGTGCAGTGCCCTTGCCTACCTGCAGTCACCGTCTCCAAGTATCTGCTCTAATGAGTCAATGAGGAGCCTTTGGCAGTAATGGGTCTCATTAAGTCCCATTAATGCTTCAAGGTATTTTGGGGTTTGCTTCTGGCTTTGACTTCTTGAGAGGTTTGTTCAGTCTTCTCCCAGTATCTGAGGTTCACGGACTGAGCCCCAAATACACCATGGGGCTCCTTAAAACACAGAAAGCCCTAACAAGTCATGCCTCTTCCTGTAACGTTCTCCACGTCTGCAAGACTCGTATAGCTAATCTGAGTTGTTTCATAGCGTGGTTAAGAAGGAAGATTTCAAAGTGCACCTAATAAAGTTATTTTTAATTTTAAAGGCGGTATTTTGTTAATTTCAGTTTAAAGAAGTGATAGAAGCATTATCCAACTGATATGGATCCTGAGTGTCAGGAGCGTCTCCTGAGGAGGTCTGGACAGGTAGGAAAAGCAGTCCCTTGAGATCTGACACTGGGTGGACAACCTTGCTCCTCACCTCCCCAGACTCCCCACCTGTCGTTGGCCACCTGGGATTTACATCACTTTCCCTTCATCAGACTTCTCTGAACTCTGGGAGCTGAATGTTAGAGCTCCATTGCACCATCTCCCACCCACTTTCCTTAGAGGACTGGCTGCACACAGGCACAGAAGGATGTTTCCCATTTGCAAGCAAAGCAAAGTAAAGCACGATCAAGTGTCTTAAGCAATAAAACACTCCTCAACCATATACTAAGTACAAGCTGCCTCTAATGAGGTCGCCTTTCTACAAGGGATGATCTTACGAGAAATGTTTTAGATAGATAGATAGATAAAGGTAGATACAATTAAAAGAGTTGGCTAAAGATACCGTTATACTACTGAAAGACAGGCAGGCTTTTAGTCCCTGAAGCTCAAAGCAGCAGTGTGGGTGGGAAGTATCTGAATGAACAAAGAGTAAGGGAAGGAGAATAATGGAAAGGGCCTTTGTCTAGACAGTCTGCTGAAAACATTACTTCAGAAATGGTCATTGTATCAGCACAGGTGAAAATATATGAAAGATTAGAATTATTAACTACAAAAGACATTAACCACTTGATCCAGTGTGGCCTGGCAGCAAAGGCAGCCAGCAGTGTCCTGAAGTGTATAAAGAGGAGCCTCGCCAAAAGAGTGAGGGAAGTGGTTGTCTCCCCATGCTCATTGCTTGTTAGACCACCTGTAACCAATTATATCCAGTTTTAGGGCCCCAGTTCAGGTGTACTGATCTGGCTGGGATGGGGTTACCTTCCTTCATAGCAGCCTGTGTGGTGCTATGTTTTGCATTTGTGCCTTAAACAGTGTTGATAACACACCAGTGTTCTGGCTATTGCTGAGCAGTGTTTGCACTGTGTCAAGGCCTTCTCTGCTCCCTCCCAGTGAGTAGGCTGCAGATGGGCAAGAACAGCTGACCCCAACTGACCAAAGGGATATTCTCTAACGTACGACGTTGTGCTGAGCAATAAAAGCTGGGACAGAGGAAGAAGGAACTAGAATTTTTTTGTTACAGGAATCACTTCCTAGTTCACATGGAATCCCTTGCATAGCATTAGTAAAAGGCCTTAGACCTTCATAAGCGGTGAACTTCCACCTAGCTACTGATGAAGTTCTACTGAACTCTTACTTAGTCGCGTGAGGGAAGGCCCTGAAACTGGTGTAAATTAGAAAGATAAGATAGCCACATCCATCAGCAGAGGTTGCCTCATCGAGAAAAGAAAAAGAACGGCCCGCTTGGAGACAGTGAAAGGATCCAATGAGGAAAAAGGAGACCCCAGACCCAAATACTCCAACTGGACTAAACCGTCTCACAAGGGGAGGGGAGCTTAGACTGTAAGGGTATAATTGTCCAGAGAGTCTCTGGTTCGGGGTCCGTCTCCAGAGGCACTCAGCTCAAGCTGTTCTTCACCACTGTACCGCTTAATAAATTCAACTGGTATACGTCATGTCAGAGATTCTGCTTCAGGAAACCTAGGGTTGAGCCTGAGGGAAGAGAAAGCACCCAAGAGAGACTCCTTGATTGGTGTGTGAATGCTCAGGCAGCGGCTTCTCCATTAACGTTTTTTCATTCAAAGAGTCTTCTGTGTGGAGACTGGCTGGGCATCATTTTTGCTTGTGGGAGGTGGTGAGTGGTTGCCTTTGCGTTGCTTATTATTATTATTGGTTGTTGATTTTTTAAAAATCTCTTTCTTTCACCTGCTAAGCTGTCTTTATCTTGACCCACAACTTTCCGTGCTTTATTTCTTCCTGTTCTCTCTCCTGTCCCAGTGGGGAAGGGGAGGAAAGAGTGAGCGGCTGCGTGTCTGCCGGGCTATTGGCCAGAGTCAATCCACCACATCAAGGAAGACGTTGACAACTGGGAGTGACTTCAGTGGGAGGCTGCCAAGATGCGCAGGGGCTGCAGCACTTGCCTGGGGAGCAGAAACTGAGGGAAAGGGCTGCCTTCGGCCTGGGAAAGGGAAGGTCTGGGGAACCTCATAGCAGCCAGCCAGTCCCTGCAGGGAGGTTTTCAGGAAGATGGAGCCAGTCTTGTCACCGTGGTGCTTGGCAGGACGATAATAGACGATAGTCAAATGTTGAAATAAGGAATGTTGAGGCTGGAGATAGGGACAATCTTTCTCTCCATAAGGGCATCCAAACATTGAAGCAGGTTTCCCAGAGATGTTTTCCTGTCTTTGTCCTTGGACATTTTCCAGCCCCCATGTGGCAAAGCCTTGAGCAAAGTGGTCTGACTCCGTAGCCGATTCTGCTGTGAGCATGAGGTTGGACTGGAGACCTACTGAGGTCCCATTCAGGAGAGTGGAAAACTAAATGATGCTGTGGTTCCTTCCTCTCTAGGTGTGCCCTTGATGACAGTAGGGAAAGCTGTCAGGTTCCCCGTGACCATGGAAGTAAGTCAGATGCTGGCATAGTCAGATCAGCTGAAGTTGTCTTCTCCTCCTCCAGGCAGTGTTGCTCAGATGCAGGACTGCTTCACTGGTATCCCCAAACAGCCCTGGTTATTTCCTTTGCTTCACCGTTCATTCCCTTTTCATTCTTTTCCCACCTCTCAAGTCCTGCTCTTTAACCATCCTTATCCCCACCCATGCAAAAAGCCAAGGACTTTTCACTGTTTATCCAGTGGCCCTGCATTTGCTCACTTTGAACCCTCCTTTGGTGTCTCTGCGGTGGTTACTGTGGTGCTTTCTACCTCGCATTGCAACTCAACTTAACGCCAGTACTCTTTTCTTCTCTGTAGTGTCCTGCAGCTACTTAAGTTCTGATCTTGTTAGAGGCACCACGACTCAGGATGGCCGTTGGCACGCATACTTTAAAAGCTGGACTGTTGGAGGTTCAGTCCAGAGGGACCTTGGCACACCTGGGATTTGGCCAGCAGAAACCTCAAGGTTTTGAAGGAAAAGCTCAGAAACAACTCCATGCAGCAGCATGGACAGGGACCTGACTGACTAAGGAGTGTCCTGAGGTGAAGTATCTGGGAACTGTGACAATGCCATATGAGTCAGTGGTTCTCACATTTCGAAAGGAGAGTGGAGTGTCTGGAGGAGGTCTGCCAACTTGAAGTGAAGGGCCTAAAGGATGAGCTGTGGGGAGAGTCTGAGGGAGCTGGGTGTCTGTAGCCTGCTGAAGTGGAGGCACGGGTTTACCTAGCAAGAGCCTGCACCTGCCTGGAGGGATAACGGAGCCAACCTGTTCTCTGCAGTCACCATTGATACGACAGAAGGAACAGCCACAAGCTGCCTCTTGGGAGCTTTAGGCTGAACCTCAGGAAAAATAAAATGGACTAGGAGGAGCGTTGCCATGATCTCCACCTTTGGAGCTCTTCAAGTTTCAGCGCCGCAAAGTCACGGCCAGCCTGGAGGCTGGACTAGAGACCCCCTCGCAGCAGTCTCTTTCCCAACAGGCCTGTGCCTTGCCACATGTCATATGAGAAGAGACTAAGCTGGAGGAGAGGGTCTCTACATCACAGGACAATTCAGGGTGGAAGGAGGGTCAGGAGGTCTCTGGTGTTGCACTGGCTCCAAGCAGGGCCAGCTCTGAGGTCAGACCAGCTTGCTCGCTAAATGCCAGAATCCGGAGAAAGAGTTTACACATGAACCAGGCATCTGTGCCGCCGTTACAGAAATGGAGACAAGGCCTTTGACCAGCTCCCTGAACACAGCTATTGGTACGTCATGCCCCCTGAGAACATCCATCCTCCCGGGAACATCCATCTTCTTGTCCAAAGGAGTGGGATCCTTATGCAACTATCCTGCCATATCTCCAGACCATGGGGTGCTTTACACTGTAAACAGAACTGAAGGAAAGCCTCTGACTTGGGTACGGTCAACTGAATTGCTAAAAGAGGGCAAGATGGAGGGATCTCGGAGCTTCCAGGTTCTTCCTGAAGATAGAAGGCCTCAGATATAGGAACAGAAGATAACAGTTTTGAACTAGCCTAGGCTTTAGATCATTTCACATGTGATGGCTCTGCTCCATCCTTTCAGTCATTGGCACCCAGAAACCTCATCTGCTTTTCCTTCCTCTCCTCCCAAAAGCTGATCAAGTGATGGGAAGAAAGGAAGGAGAAAGGCCCTAGGCCTCTGTGACTCACCTGGGCTCTGGCACTTGGAGGGCCACAGTGTCATCCATTGTACACCCCATAAAGAATCAAGCTGGGAAGTGACTCTTCACGTACAAGTGAACAAGGTCGATGGACAGGCAAGGCTATGTCTGGAGACCAGTACACCTAGAGCATCGATCAAGCTGGGGCTGAAACTCAGGCCTGGTCTTCAATGGTCTCCTGGGCCCATGGACAGAGGTGTGGATGGAGGCCCCAGGTGAGGCTGATTAGGGTCCTGAAGGCCTGTGGATGCTCTCAGGGCCCTGACACTGCCCCCATGGGATCCCACCTGCCAGTGCCCTCAGTAGGCCAAGTTCTCATTCCCGCATGTGCAGGGTCTGTGCTCGGCTACTCTCCTTCCCCGCTTCTGTGCAGATCTGGGAGACCACAGTTTCATGGTGACTACAACCAAGGCTGAAACTGGTCTTCCCATCCCTGACCAACTTTTCCTCTTTTGGGAGTACAAGGTCCAGGTGAGCCTCAGACTGGGTGGCACAGTTAGAAGCTGACCCACACACAAGATCCCGCCTAACCTGTTGCATGTCCCATAGAGAACATCCACACATCTGACCTGCTCTGGTAGCAAGCAGGGCATCCTCCACTTCTCGCCTTCCCTGTTAGTCTCACCTAAAGATGTTGTATCTCCGTCAGTCACAAAAGCTGTGGGAGCTGTCCTTTTCCGTCTTGGCTCTTGCTCCCCTAACGTCACAGCTTTGCGATGGCATGTTGTCCTCCTGCTGTCTGTGCTCCAGGCTGTGGGCTTTGGTGCACATTAGGCCTGTAGCACCTCAGATGTGGCACCAGGGCCAAGGGCAGATTTGTCACATGGACACCTGATACCAAAAGATTGGCCCTCTTTGTGTGGAAAGGCTTCACAGCCGATGTGTGCTGGAGTGGATGGCAGGAGGCAACATAATGATGAAGGAGGTTCTCACAACGAGAGCAAAAGCTGCAGTCCCCAAGACCAGACAGAAAACGGCCTTGGGCTGTGCAGCCCTGGCAGGAGAGGGGTTTGCTGTCCCAGGTGACTCTTGCAGCAATGCGTGGGGCCTGTGACAGAGGTGAAGCCGATCTCCAAGAAGGACAAGCTGCTGCTGAGAAAGTCCCCGGGGGAGGACAGCCTGTCATCCAGCCACACTGTGGACATCATGCTGGGGGCTGACTGGCTAGATAGCAGCTCTGCAGAGAAGTACCTTAGGGTCCTGGAGGGCAAGCAGCTGAGCATGAGCCAGCCATGCAGCCTCGCAGCAAAGGCCAGCAGCCTCCTGGGCTGCATTAGGAAAAGCATTGCCGGCAGATGGAGGGAAGTTAACCTTCTCCTCCACTGAGCACCGGTGGGCCACATCTGGAGTGCTGTGTCCAGTGCTGGGCTCCCCAGTGCAAGAAAGTTGTTGACCTGCTAAAGCAAGGCTATCAAAGGGCCACAAAGCTGATTTAAGGGACCGCAGCATCTTCCATAGGACGGAAGGCTGAGAGGTCTGGGACCGTTAAGCCTGGAGAAAAAATTGCTCAGGAGTGTGGAGTAATAAGGCACGGACTGTGGCAGGGCTTCAGGCCAAAGACCTTTATTGTTAGCGTAGCGTGCTTTTTATACAAATACAGCCCGTTCACGCACCTAAAAGTGCTACCCGGTTGGCTATTGCTTTAAGTCCACGCGACTCTCACAGAGGCAGGATTGGTCGCCTCTGTATGTCCACGCGCTCCTTTGCTTCTTCTTAGTTGTTTACCACAGCTCCTTCTCTTCAAGGTTGAGCCCTGCAGGTGTCCGGCTGTTTACCAGCTTCTCAATGCCACAGCTCCTTCTCCTTAAGGTCGAGCCATGCAGGGCGATCCCAATATCACCCCCTTTTTGTTTATCTATAAACAAAACCTGATGGTTCATTCGCAACCCGAGGACTGTGAGGAAGATGGACCATGTGTACATTCTTCTATCGTCCTGCACCACGAACTCAGCCCAGCAGTCGGTAGGTGCCAGCTTTACGTGGGCGTCCCCACGGAGGCAACAGTGGCCTTGCCGTACACCGGCCCACTGCCCTTTGGGAAATCCTGGTATTTATACATTTGCAGAGGAACGAGTTTCGACACACGTGGCCAGCGAGTGTCAGAACACGCCTTGGTTGCCACCTTTCAACACAGAGAGCCTATGGCATACGCGCCCGCTGGCCAGACGTGCTGCACGTGCCCCAGCCACCCTGTCTGTTGGTTCGTAGGCTTTGTTCACGCGGCATATTACCATAATCCAGCAGTCACATATCAACCATGCTCAAGCCAATAGCAGAATGTTATAAGGCAAACAAAATTGTGAATTGTGCTTTATATTCCTCCGTTACTGCATGTCTTCCCCATCCTCCCCTAACCTTGATCAACTTTCTTATCTCTTGGGCTGTTTTCTCTCACCCAGCATAGTATCTGTTTCTTACCCAGCCATCCATTTTCTGATATTCTAACTGCAGTTTTCTCACAGGCCAAAATTCCATCTGTTAACCCCTCCGTATGTATACGATAATTGGCGATAATTTCCATTTCTGCCGACAAGCTAACTATTGCTTTTTCTAGCTGAGATAAACGTCTGAGTCCCAAACAGGATTCCAATTGAAGTTTACAATGTATTACATTATATACATTAACCACTCTGCTAGACTTAGGCTTGCGGTCATACAAGGATACGTAGGACAGAAGGTTACACTTCATCACACGAATCAGATGAACATATTTCACATAGCTGTACTACTCCTCGTGATGGGAAAAGCGCCCGTACAAAGCTATGATAACCTTTATTATATCTCACCAAGGGATTTGTAGTTATAGAGTGCTTTGCCCTAAAATCTTTCCATGTTCCTCTAATGATACCGCTAATTTCAGTCTGATTAATTATCTGTGTTATAAATGATTTAGTCCCAAACAGGATTCCAATTCAAATGTACAATTTATTAAGCGAATAGAGGCAAGCAAACAGCGCTGGGTGCGCCGGGAGTCTCCGCTCCACCAAGACGCACGCGGTTCAGCTCCTGTTCCTGGTTTATAACCTGTCCGTTAATACATATTCATGAACAGGCGTGTCTTCTTCGGCGCATGCCCTCTTCTCCTTCTAGGATCTTCTCGAATCTTCCTCAGCATGATCCTGTTCGCTAATACATTTTCATGAATAGGCGTGTCTGCTAATACATATTAATGAACAGGCGTGTCTTCTTCAGCGCGTGCCCTCTTCTCCTGCTAGAGTCTTCTTGAATTTTCCTCGGCGTGCCCCCAGGATGACCCCAAACCGTATGCATGCACTTTCTTTACACAATACTATGCGGTCAGTGGTCAAACTGGTTTGAGCTGATATACCAGCCAAGTAGTTTAACTTTCTCCTGTAAAATACCCCTTTTTATGGTGCAGGAGAAATCCATAAAAGTCCAGAAGGTTACACTTCATCACACGAATCAGATGAACATATTTCACAATCCCCCATCTTTTTCTTTATAGTATTGATTCGTGTTTTCGTTTCCAACTGAGTACTGCAGATATCTGCATTCCTTGTATAACCGAGTAGATTAATCTAGTAACAATTCCCCACATATCCCCAATACAACTATCCCGATTTTAGTAAGCCAATCACCACCCATAAAATCTCCCCAAAATCCTCCTAGATTGATTCCATTCCAAGTTTATCTCTCAGGAGGCCATTCGTTATACACCTGGACTCCTAGTCGCTCTCCCTAATTTATGGGTAACAGGAAAAAACTAGGTTTTATTGTTGATTACACGTACGGGCTGTACAATTAGAAAAGGTCCTCAGTTTTCCCATTTTTCTGGGGTAAACCCCAGCTGGACTTGTTCCAATATTGACTACAGTTATTTGCCGTAGTCAGAGTCAAGGAACTCACCCCAAGTAGAACTAGAAGAGGTCCGGTCAGGGCCATAGTGGTCGGCGGTCACAGCCCAAAGGGGTTGCAGCCCTTGGCAGACCCTTTTTAAGCCGCAACACCAGTTCCCCTCCGGTCTTGCCCTCTTCCTTCCTTTAAGGGGGTGCTTTCTTAGTACCCAAATTAATTGAGCACTGCTTGTGAAGGCCAGAGCTTTGCTAGATCAGTGGTTTGTCCAGACCTGAGCACTTGCCCGAGCCTGGCGATCCTCTTTATTTGCAAGGCTTTATGGCTACAGAAAACTGCCAGTTAGCCTGCAGTTCTTACAAATAAACACCACCTTCTACACCAAGGACAAATTCTAGTTCCAGCTCCTTTTTCCTGTTCTTCTTTTGCCAACAACTCCTTCCGATGATACTCGTTTGGAGTACCCATTGTTGTTTCCTATTACCCTTTCCCATTGTTTTCCAAACTTGGGGATTACTTATATTGCTCTCCATAGCTTCCCATGGCCATCGTTCACCTCGATTTGTTCCACCACAAACGTAACAATTAGTTATATTCAATGACTTAGCAATGTTTTCAGCAAGATTTACAAGTAGATTTTTAGCAACTGTGGGAATTTCATGTTTCACTCCTGTTTCTATTACAGGAGTAGCCGCAATAAAATTCCCACAGCAATTTAGTCAGATGTGACCTTCCACTCCTTCCCTGGACCTTTCACTCGTGACACATGTGTCCATCCTTTTTCAGCAGTTCTCACAGCTGTTTCTGTAGTGAATAAAACAAGGAAAGGTCCTTCCCAGAGGGGAGATAGGTTTCCTTCTTTCCATGTTTTTATCAGAATTTTATCTCCTGGTTCTAACTGATGAATTGCAAATCCTAAAGGTGGTGTTTGGGCCACCATCCCAATCTCTCTTCATTCTTTTAATCTTTTTCCAATGGTAATTATATCTTGTTGGATACTATGATCCTCAATTACATTGTTCCCCAGAGGCATTCCTTGAAAATAAGGCATGCCATAGAACATTTCATATGGCGATATTCCAGTCTCACTGTATGTTTTTGTTAAGTGCCAATGGTAAACATTTCGTCCAGGGCATTTGTGTCTCAATCATTAATTTAGCCAATTGTTGTTTTATTGTTTGATTCATTCTTTCTACCTTCCCCGAGCTTTGTGGGTGCCACAGAGTGTGGTATTCCCACTGAATACCTAATGATTGACATAATACTTTCTCAAAAGGTCTGTAAGCTGTTTTTCTCCCTCCCGTGGCTGCTTGTCGAAACACTGTCTTATTTACCTTTTGACAAATTAAGCAACCTTGTGTAATTTGCTTTGCTATTTCAAAAATTCCAATACAACCAAATTGTTTAAGAAAATGATCACTTAACGCTTTTGTACCCCAATGTGTTTGTGCATGCAAACGTTCTAATAATCGCCTGGTGTAGGCTTTTGGCAGCATTTCTCGCCCATCGGGCAGTGCCCATTTTCCTTGTTCTATTTAGCTCCTATTTTCTTCAATTTTGTTTGTCCTTCTGGGGTAAACTCCTTCTCTCTTTCCTCTCGTCCTTTGCTGGTGTCCTCCTTTGTTTGTATGACATTAATTTTGGCAACTTTAGTCCTCAAGGCTGCTTCCTGGGCCTCTTTAGCTGCTAAGTTATTTCCTCTAATTCGGTAATCACCAAAAGTCCCTTTTGGTCTCCCCTCACATGTACCACTGCTATCTCCTTTGGTTCTCTTAACGCCTTCAAAATCTTTCCTATTAATTCTTGATGTATTAAATTCCTCCCGTGAGTATTAATCCAACCTCTTTCTTCCCAAATTTTTCCAAAAGTGTGGACCACCCCATATGCGTATTTAGAATCTGTAAATACAGTCCCGCTTCTTCCTTTTAATAATTCCAGGGCCCTACATAGGGCATACAGCTCACAAGCCTGAGCTGACCATGATGGACTCAGAGGTCCTGATTCCACAATTTCTAAGTCCTTGTTAATTATTGCATATCCCGATTTTCTCTTCCCTTCTACCACTCGGGAGGAGCCATCTATAAACAGCGCTTCTCCATTTTTCAACTCAGCATCTCTTAGATCTGGTCTCACCTTAGTCTGGGTCTCAATTACCTCTAAACAGTTATGTTGTAATTCCTCTGATGGTTCTCCAAACAAAAATTGTGCTGGACTCTGAGCAGAAGTCACCCTCAGTTCTAAGTCAGGGGAGTCTATTAGTATTGCTTCATACTTTAGGGTCCGGCTGTCCGTTAACCATTTTTCCGCTTCTTGTTGTAAAACATTTCTGACATTGTGTGGGGTATACACTTTTAAAGGAGCACTAAAGGTAATCTTCCTAACTTCCTCTATTAATAATGCTGTAGCAACCAAAGCTTGGAGACAAGCAGGCCATGCTCTGCTTACTGGATCAAGTAACTTAGAACAATGCCCCATGGGTTTTTTGGATTCCTGCCCAGTCTTGAGTAAGAACTCCATATGCTGTCTGGCTTGATGTATTCACAAAGAGATAGAAAGGTTTTTCTAGATCTGGGAGGCTCAATACAGGTGCTTGTATTAATGCCCTTTTTACTTCCTCAAATCTCTGATCATCTTCAATAAACCACTTAAGTTGGTTATTAGTTAATTTTTCATATAAGAATTTTACTTTATCACTATAATTTTCAAGCCATGGTCTACAATATCCTAATAATCCCAGTATTTGCCTAATTTCCGTTTTAGTCTGTGGGGGTCTTAAGGATAGAATCCCAGATACCCTATCAGGATCTAACTTCTTCCTTCCCTTACTCAGCCAATGTACTAAATATTTTACTTCTTGTTCTACAAACTGTAGCTTTGATCGGGACACCTTTAATCCCTTTTCCCCTTGAAAATTTAACAATTTAATGGTGGTTTTTTGGATCCCCTCTTCAGTTTCTCCTGCTACTAATGAATCGTCCACATATTGCAATAATTTTACCTCCTTAGGTATTGTGAAATCTTGTAGAATTTTTTCTAAAGTTTGTCCAAATAGATTTGGTGACTCCGTAAACCCTTGTGGTAACACAGTCCATCTTAATTGTTGTTTTTGTCCTGTTTCGGGGTCCTCCCACTCAAAGGCAAAATAATCTCTGGATGCCTCATCCAGAGGACAGGCCCAAAAAGCATCTTTCAAATCTATTACACTATACCAAGTATGTTTGGGAGATATATGACTCAATAAAGTATAAGGATTTGCCACCACAGGGAATTTAGTGATTGTTCGCTGATTTACAGCTCTTAAGTCCTGCACCATCCTGTATGACCCATCCGGCTTTTTTACGGGAAGAATGGGCGTGTTACGAGGTGACATACATGGTTCTAGGGTTCCTTTTTCCAAAAGTCTGTCAACTACAGGTTTTAATCCTTTTCGACCCTCCATAGGTATAGGGTATAGCTTGATTCTAATTGGGCGGTGCGGATCTATTATTTGAATGCTTATGGGGTCCATTTTGTCTTTCCAGTTTCCCCTTCCTTATACCACACTGAGGGGTTAATAGCTTCTTCATCCTCTTGTGTTAAAGTGTATAATTTAATCTGCAATTTGTCCCCTTGACTCTGAATGCTCAAGTTTAACTTCAAAATCAAATCCCTTCCTAATAAATTGTATTCCGCTTCAGGGAGCAAAAGTAAATCATTAAGACAAATTTTCTTTTCTGTTTCTACTTCTACATCTTTCAATATATTTACTTTAAAAGGCTCTCCTTTTGCTCCTGCTACTGACACGTAACTCTTCCCTTTTTCTATTCCTTTTGGAAGTTTTTGAATGGTTGACTTTTCGGCCCCTGTATCCACTAAAAATAAAACTTCCTCTTTATGGGGACCAATTAATAATTTTATCAAGGGCTCTGTTGATGTTGAAGTCCCCAGAAGATAGAGCCCCCGACACCCCTAATCTTCTTTGAACATCTTCTCATCTTGTTCCCGCTGACGGCAGTTCTTCTGAACATGTCCCCTCTTGTTACAGTAGTAACAGACGGGAATTGTAAATCTTCCTCGATAAGGCTGTCCCCAGGGTGTCTGCTCTATTCTTTTTTCCCTTTTCTCTCCAGGAGTCGTCTTATTTTTCTGACTTTCCCTTACTGCTGCTACAAAAATTTTTGCTTTTGCTTTTTGTTTTTCTTCGTCCCTCCTAACATAGACTTTCTGGGCTTCTCTAAGTAACTCCTCTAATCCTCTTTCTTGCCAATCCTCCAATTTTTCTAATTTCCTTCTTATATCCCCCCAGGATTTAGCTACAAATTGTGTTCTAAGGAGTGCGGTCCCAGCCACTGTATTCGGATCAATTCCAGAATACATTGGTAGGTTTTTCCTCAACCTCTCCAACCATTCTGTTGGAGATTCGTCTTTCCCTTGTTGTTCATTAAATGCTTTAGTAATGTTTTGCCCTCGGGGAACCGCTTCCCTTATTCCCTGTATGATTAACGTTCTCAAATCCCTCATATTTTGTCTTCCTGGGGGTTGTTGATGATCCCAGTGGGGATCCACATTTGGCCATTTCTGATCTCCCGGGGGTCCTGCCTGACTCTGTCTTTCCCAAATTCTCATTCCAGCTTGTCTAATCATTCCCCTTTCCTCAACAGTGAATAGGATCCCTAAAATGGACTGTATTTCTTCCCAGGTATAAGTATTGGGGCCTAGGAATTGGTCCAATTTTTCAGCTACTCCGAGGGGATCATCTAATAGGGTCCCCATTTCTTTCTTGAAATTTCTTACGTCTGTGGTATTTAACGGGACTGCCACAAACCCGATGCCTCCCTGATTGCCTCCGAGGGGTACTTCTCGTAAGGGATATAGAGAAGCTCCCTCAGATACAGCAGTCCTACTTCTCGTACATGCAGCCGGAGGTCGATCTAATTCCGATCTAATACCCAACCGAACGGTATACACCTTAAATACTTACGACTCCGTCGTCTTCGTTCGGATCTTCGCGCGCAGAATTACGGGCAAAATAAACTGCTGCAGCCGGCAAGGGAGCTCATAAAAAATCAAATTCTTTGCTTGCCCCTATTCAGGTTCAGGATGGCGTTAGTCCCGACCCGACCCGATCAGGAGCCACCAAAAGGTGGGGCGCCCCTCCTAGATCAAGTCAGAATTCAGGAACCAAGACCATCCCGGACGAGCCCCCAATTGTTATAAATGATTTCGTCCCAAACAGGATTCCAATTCAAATTTACAATTTATTAAGCGAATAGAGGCAAGCAAACAGCGCTGGGTGCGCCGTGAGTCTCCGCTCCACCAAGACGCACGCGGTTCAGTTCCTGTTCCTGGTTTATATCCTCTCCGTTAATACATATTCATGAATAGGCGTGTCTTCTTCGGCGCATGCCCTCTTCTCCTGCTAGAGTCTTCTCGAATCTTCCTCGGCGTGCCCCCAGGATGACCCCAAACCTTATGCATGCACTTTCTTTACACAATACTATGCGGTCAGTGGTCAAACTGGTTTGAGCTGATATACGAGCCAAGTAGTTTAACCTTCTCCTGTAAAATACCCCTTTTTATGGTGCAGGAGAAATCCATAAAAGTCCAGAAGATTACACTTCATCACACGAATCAGATGAACATATTTCACACCTCTAAGTATGGATCTGCATGTGGCCCACAATCTAGTAATGTTTCTTGCATATGGACCACCCCTGATCATAAAAGACGTTTTAAACAATGGGTGAAGAGACCCCATTATACCATGTCATTGGAACCAGACAGGCTATGGAATTGTATAAACAAGATAAATTGTTACAATATGGATGATTATCTATGGATACCGTTTGCCTCAGACCTCCATCACGCCTTAAGAAGTATATGCCTGTGCCACAATTACAGTGCTCCAATCCCTAGCTTACAGACAGCATGTCAGATAGAATCCTCCAAACACATGGCTAGTAAATGTAGGATTCCTTCCCAACATTATAAAAAACGGATGCAAGACTCATGAGCCAGTAGTAAAGAGCACAAGTACCACTCTAATGTATCCTGCACTGCTTGAGACCGTATGGGTATGTTCTAATGAAGAGATATCAGATTACAGTCAACCCTATTGGGATGGGTTAGAATGCACTTTAGGAATTCCACAAGTTTATCTCCCATAATAGCTTTTAATCATACTCAGGAGTCATTCACTGTAGTCATTCATGAAACCAAGAGGGTACAGAACAAAGAGAAATGTATTGCCCTCCGTGTCACGGCCAAGCTATTATACAGCAGGGATGAGAGTAAGCTTAGCAATGGGATTGTTTTGGACTTCTTCGGCTGTGATAATTGAAAATTGATTATATCTAGAAAATCTACCATGGCAAGGAGAGACTCTAGCTAATTGTATGCAGCCAGCCAGCAAGGCTAAGCAACACCCAGCTTGTACCCACGAGCAGCCTCACAGATGACTTTAGAAAATCAATTAGCATTGAATATGGTACTACTAAAGGAGAACAGCGTTTGTGGATGGCTGAATAACACCTATCCTGGCAAAACCTGCTGTCAATTCCAAATGTGTCCGCTACTCTGCATCAAGCTAGAGATGAAATGCAAAAAACTGTGGACCAAACCCATGAGCTCAATGAGAAGATGAAACCAAGCAACTGGCAATGAACGAGGTGGATTTAAAATATTTTCAGTTGGCTCAGATTAAAAGTTAGTGGATGGGATCATAGTCTAACCCAGTATGTATTAATGTTTATCATAATGATTGTTATTGTCCGTATTTGATTGTCACGTGTGAAATCTATGATAACTAGAGCTGTAACCATGCGTGTTAAGAGGATTCACATCTATGATCCTGAATACATCCCTTTAATACCATCCCCTATTATAAATTGCGACGAGCGAGGGAAGGCAAGCAGTCGACTCAATATGAGTGATAAGGCAAGCTTCAACTTTATTGCAAAACCTTACACATATTTATACACTAAGTTCTACCTTATGCATACTTGTCTTACAATCATTGGCTTAGCCCTAAAGATTGCATTATCATACTCCTCCTACTTGCGGTTACTGCTACGTGGTCCGGGTTCCATCCTGTTTTTCTTATACAGCGCTGCTTCTTAGCTGTTTACCACAGCTCCTTCTCCTCAAGGCCGAGCCCTGCAGATGTCCAGCTGTTTACCAGCTTCCCAATGCCACAGCTCCCTCTTCTCAAGGCCGAGCCGTGCAGATATCTAGCTGTTTACCAGCTTCTCAATGCTGCAGCTCCTTCTCCTTAAGGTCGAGCCGTGCAGAGTGATCCCAACAATAAATTACCAACCAACAAGAGAGGATGAAAACACAGGAAGGAGAGATGAATGCCTCGACCCACCTAAATACAAATTACACAATGTTCCTCTTAGTGAGTTGTGACTAAGGTCACAGGGTGGATAATGTGGGAAACCACTGTGGGTCTGTAGGGAGTAGCAGGGTTTGACTGGAGCAACACGCTCCTCTTCAAAAGCAACCCTGATGGGTTGCAGTCAGACAGTCTCATAACTGACTATTGTTGAGTGATGTCTGGGATGAGGCGAAAGCCTTGCAGCCTGATGTTCTACGGCAAGGCCACAAAGACCTCCATCAAACGTAAGTAAGCTGACCATTATTAATAACTGAAATTCTTATTAAATATTCATTCCTATTGATCGATGCTATTTGAGTTATATAGTATCTATCGGTCTACAACAAATAAATGAATAAAAAATTAATGAACTGATTAAGTTTTTATTAATCAAATTAGTCTAAATCAATCATTAATAATTACTTATTAATAACAGTCGTTACCTATTAAGATCGATTATTTTATTTATTAGTATTTTGTGGTACTGCATTAACACTACTGTCCTCCAGTTACTTATCATGTATTTTTTTTTTCTTTATCATCACTCTGATTTACTGTTGTAATTATCTACTATCAATTCATCATTATTAATTATCATTAATTACACGTGCTACACGACGGCTCTGTTCCTCACCTAGAACTTGTTATCAGTAAAGTAGTTCCTTATTAACGTGATCTTAATCCACTGGATGTTAATTCCAGTAAATATTAATCTGTATTGCTCTATCGCTAATCATTACTTCGTATATTAATTACCGGTTAATGAATTATTTATTACATTCATTAACCATAGGTCGGTGTATGTTAATCCATCAAGAATTAGCAGAGAGTGCCAGATCAGCATTTGTCCTAAACCTGCTCTCCCCACTCCCTCCTCCCAAACCGCCCGCCTGCCCTCACCCCGGAGAGTTCTGTGTAAAGACACCCACACGCACCCTGCACACCCCCCGTTTCTTTTTGATTGTCATTTTTTTAGCTATTTATTTATCTAGCCTCCCTCCCCCTTACCTTTTCTTACTCTTCTCTCTCACCACCGGGGACCGGGGACCGGGGACCAGGCAGAGGCGGCGGTGCCCAGCCCCAGCCGCCCGCCCTCCCCACCCCACCGCAGCGAGCCCCATTGCTACAAGGCCGCCAGAAGTTAATCTGCTTATGTGTAAACGTGGTGGCAGCTGAGGTATGTTTAAGAATACTGGTAAGTGTTGCTAGAAACCTACAAATATTTTCCGGGTGTTAACCGCGGGGTGCCAGCTTTGTGGGCCTACCACCCAGCACCCAGCTCTGCGCAGGTCTGGAATAAACCGGTATCTCGTCTCGGTGTGTGAGACTGGCCTATCGCACGCCGGGAAACGAAACCGCCTTTTCGGACACCACCATCAGCAAAGCAGCGACCCCGCTTTGCCTGAGGCTGCTGGGCCTGTCCTCTGGGCGCTGCTCACCACTGGAACGCATCCCGCTGGCGACGGACACGCCGACGGCCGCTAGCGAGAGGCGCGGCCCACCTCTCCGGCAGCCGGAGCCCGGCCTCGGGGACGCAGGTCTCTGCCCAGGCCGAGGCACGGGGCTGCTGCTTTCCCAGGGACGGCTTCAACCGGGAGCCGAGCCGAGCACATCGCCCGCAGGCGGACACCGAGGCGGGCCACAGCGCAGGCTGTAGCAGAGAAGGCGGCGTTGTCCACAGCGTTACCAGACTTTTTCGTTTCTTACTGCGTGCACACCCGCCACACACGCTCCCAAACCGGCCCCGGCACGAACCCCTCGCCCGCGGCCACACGCACACACGGAGACACCCCCCCTCCCCCTTCCGCCAGCAGTTTTGCCGGCCCGGGGAAGGAAGGAAGGCGGGAGACTTTAGGACCCCGCGGCGTCCCTGCCGCACCCGTGCCCCCCTCCCGCCTTTCGTCCTCAGTCCGTCGGTCGGCCAGTCCGTCGGTCAGTCACCCTGCTGAAGGTATGCGAGGCACAAAGCGGGGGTATTGTTTAGGCTCTGTCAGGAGTCAACGAGGCGCAAGCCTGAGGGAAGGAACAAGGCAACCGCAAAGGGAACGCAACTGCCGACCTTTGAGTGAACTATCGTAAGTAACATCTAATTAACATCGACTCGGCATAGCACAAGCCTGCCCTCCGGTAGGGGAAGACCCCTACCCACAGAAGCCCCTTCCTCACGGGGCACGCGCAGTAAAAAAGGAGGACGCTGTCGCCGTGGAGACGAGGCTTGCGGGAACCAACAGGCGCAAGGGCGCCTGCGCCAGCTCTCAAAAAAATAACGGTGACTTGTTGCTCGGAGCGTAGAAATATTTTCCCTGCGTTAACCGAGGCGCGCCAGCTTTGTGGGCCTACCACCGGCACCCAGCTCGGCGCAGGGGCGGAAGAAAAGCCGCCGTCTCGACTCCGTGTGTTTCCCGGCGCTCTGCGCACCGGGTGACGGAACCCGCGTTTGGCACAACAGCCCCGCTGCGCGCGGGCCGCCGCCGCCGCGCGGTGAAAACCAACGAACGCGAACGGCGGGGGAGGTGAAAAACGAAAAGAGAAAAAAACCCCCCAACCCAACCGACCCAAACAGAAACCTCCGAAAAGCGCCGCCATCCCCCCTCCCCCAGCCAGCCTCTGCGCCAGGCTCCCTCCCCCGCCGCCGGGGGGGCCGGTTGCCGGGCAGCGGGGCACGCGCGGCTGCAGCCCCCCTTGCCCCCCGCTGCTCCGGGGCGCCGGAGAGTCTCCGGCCGGGGGGGGCCGCACCCACCGGCCTGCGGGTCCGGAGCTGCAGCGCAGGGAGGGGGAGCTCGCGCGCGCGGTGGGGGGGTGGCTGAGTGAGTCTGAGCGCGCGTGTGTCGCGGGGGGGGGCGGTGTCTGCAGGATCGCGGGCGCAGACCTTAATATATTTATTTTTAACAACGGCTTGTTTAGCCTGGGGAAGTGGAGGGTCAGGGCACTGCAGTAGCTGCAGCCTGCAGCTGCTTGAAGAATGGTTTTGTGATAAATGATTTAGTCCCAAACAGGATTCCAATTTAAGTTTTCAATTTATTAAACAAATAGAGGCAAGCAAACAGCGCTGGGTGCGCCGGGAGTCTCCGCTCCACCAAGATGCACACCTTCACTTCTTACAGTTCCTTCCTTTATACTTCTCTAGGCTTCGTTTCTTGCCTTTCTCCGCCTTTTTCTTGGAAGATGACTCTTTCTTTAAGTACGTCACCACTTCCCCGGTCTGCGCATGCTTCATCTTTTTCTAGGTGGTCGTCCGGTGGTCGTTGGGAGGAAGATGCTCCTCTTCGTCAGTGCACCCTACATGACCTCTCTGTTTGTGCAGGCGCTCCGTTATTCCACTTATATTATGCTACCTTATTTGGCTATACATTTTCTTGACATTTCTGCGGTTATTTACAACACTGGTTTGCACTAGTATATCAGGAACTAACTTACATATCAGGAGGCTACATAAGCTTCACATATCAAGGGAGTTACCCAAACTATACTTATCAGGAAGTTACATAAAGACTGCCACTCCCCTGTTTATGGTCATGCCCTACATATATTCCTTTATTTCAATATAAATGACATTTGCTTCAAGCTTATATTCACTAGATTTTCTTTACACGAATCGCTCGTTCCTCACAATCCCCCGTTTTCTTTTTCACCACTGTGATTCGTGTAAAATTTATTTAAAGTTTGTTTGATGGGTATTAACTCGGGTTCCTCTATATGTTTTACCAACATTAAAACATGTTTTCTCTCACTCTGTGTTGGTTCTATTGGAGTGGCTGTAAATTTCATTCCATTAATGGCAGAAGCTACAGCTTGTGAAAGACAAGGAATTAGACATGGTATTATTAACATACCTCCAAACAATCCTAACAAAACGATAATGATTTTTGTTACCCAGTTTCCTGAGAATAAATTTTCCCACGTTGTCCATAGTCCTTGGACATTTATTCCATTCCACGTTTGGACTGGCACATGGGCTACTTTTTTCATTTCTCTTACTAATTCATTGATGGCTTTTCCTTCATCATTTATCTCTAAACAACAATTTGTGAGATTAAATTTTCCACAGACTCCTCCTTCCTGTGCTAGTAAATAGTCTAGTGCGAGTCTATTTTGATATAGGGCTGTACGCATTTTAGTATTTTGTTTAGCCACCAATCCTAGAGCATTACCCGTTTTATTTACAATTATTTCTACTACAGCTTGCAACCTGATTATTCTATTCAACATATAAATGGGGGTCCTATATCCCCAGGACCCATCTTCTGCCCATGTCGCTGGGTCATAATATGCTATTATTCTTTCAGGTGGCCACTCATTATCTTTCCATTTTCCTATTTGTAGCTCTCTTTTTCCCCTTCGGTTGTGAGTTTCTAATGCGTCTGTATATACCAGTACCCCTAGGCGTTCTCCTCGGTTTATAGGTAATAAGAGAAAGCTTGGCCGTATAGTTCCTAACACGCACGCTCCGGTCCAATTTTTTGGTAATCGGGTATATGCAAATTTTCCACAGATCCAATATTGCCCTTCTGGACTTGACCACCCTTTATCAATAGTGGTTCCGTTGGTCCAATTCGCATGATTTTTACTTATTTCTTGGGCAGTGCCCCATTTATCCTACTTTTGGTAAGTACTATTCCAGTTATATCCCCCTTCACATACTAAATATCCGACTGGTTTACTCCCAGCGTCATTTTGCCAACAGCTTCTTCTTATTATGCTGGTTTGTAATATCCATTGTTGTTTCCTGACCTGAGTTGATATGTTCTAAACATTAGGGTCTGGTATGTTGCTCTCTTGGGCCTCCCAGGGCCAATTCTCTCCTGATTAGTTCCACCACATACATAACAATTAGTTACATTTAGTGACTTAGCAATGTTCTCAGCAAGATTTACAAATAGATTTTTAGCCACTGTGGGAATTTCATATTTCGTTCCTGTTTCCATTTCATGACAAAATGACTTAAATAACAGTCTATGCTGCACCGATTCTCTTTTCTTTCATTTCAATATTAATAACTACACCTGGGTCTTCTCCAGGTCCATATATCTTAAGTCCAATTTTGGTTATTTTTTTCTGTTTCCAAATTTCTAAATTTATAAGGGTTAAATTTACTAAATTACAGGTACAGGTTGTACAATTATGGTCTGTTTGTACCCTTGTGATTGAAGCTTGTAAATCCCCACATTGGCTGTCATATCCCCAGCTTGCAGTATCCTAACATACACAAGACCATCCCCTTCTTCCACATAGGTGTGCTGACTGATATCTCACCGTTTGACTAGGTACATAATCAGGATTTATCTGACATTGACGTCCACCTCCACCTGGGCAAATATATTTTGGTTGATTACTATAGTATCATCTCCACTCTACACTCCCACAATTAATATCCAGATCATCATCTATAATATCGCATGCATCAAAAATTACCGATACTGATGTGCTCAAATTGGCCATATCCTTACTTATTCCAATTAATCTTCCTACTTCCGAATTTGTTTTCATTTCTACCCACTATTGATAAAGAAGTTCCTTTGGATCGTAACAAACAGTATCATTTTCCACCGAGCATTTCTTATATTGTGTTCCATTGTATATACAACTCCCGTTCTGTTTCCCTTTGCACTCGTAATAGGTGTGGTACATTAATGTTTTATTACTTACTCGTCCGTGCTGGGCGGTTCTTATGCACTCGGTGCAATTTTGATTACCTGTCACCAGGTTGGTGAGTCCGAGTAAAATCAGGAGAGGTCCGGTAAGGGATCTCATGGTCGGAGGCATCAGCTACAAGGGGTGCTCGTCCTTGACTGGCCTTACTTGGTCGCGACTGAGAATCCCCACCCGGTCTTGCCCTCTCCCCCTTCTCAAGCGGACTTCTTTATTTCGATGACAGTAATAAATCTTACCCACCAGAAATCTCCTATAGGAGTAGTCTGTCCACACTGAATGCAGAGGAAACTTCAGCTTTGAATTTGAAAACGTCCCTGTTAGCCTCTGTGGGAAATGATATATTTGTTACACAGGTTACACCTAACCCTCAATAATCATACAACATGGTTTACAGAGTGGACATAAACTTAGTCCTGCCCGATAATTGCTTAATGCTATAGTCTTTAATTCGTGATCATTTCTCATACGTTCATTCCCTTTTTAATGTTATTTTTGTGGTTCCAGGTTGTAAAATAACTTTCCAGTCTTTCATGGGTCCTTTTACTCGAGTCGCGTGCGTCCACCCCTTTTCCGCGGTCCGGATGGCAGTATCTGTAGTTAACAATACAACAAAGGGTCCTTCCCATGAAGGAACTAAAGTTTCTTTCTTCCAAGTTTTGATCAGTACCTTATCCCCTGGTTTGAATTGATGGATTGCAAACCCCAAAGGTAGGGTTTGTGCCATTATTCCTATATCTCTTAGTTCTTTCAACCTTTCTCCTAAAATGATAACATATTTCCGAATATTATAATCTTCCACTACATTGTTTCCCTCGGAGATAGGGCATGCCGTATAAAACCTAATATGGCGATAATCCAGTCTCACTGTGCAGTTTGATCCTTATGTTAAGAAGGGCTAGCGGTAAACATTTAGTCCATGGCATCTGTGTTTCAACCATTAGCTTCGCTAGCTCTTGCTTTATTGTTTGGTTTATTCTTTCTATTACTCCCAAACTTTGAGGATGCCATGGGGTATGATATTCCCATTTAATACCTAATGATTGGCACAAGGATTTTATAATTTTAGAAGTAAAGCGAGTGCCTTGATCAGAATCAATATATTGTATTATCCCATACCTGGGGATTAGGTGTTCTAGTAAAATTTTATCACCGTCTGAGCTGTCGCTCTTGCTACAGGATAGGCTTCGACCCATCGTGTTAAATGGTCTACTATAACTAACAAATATTTCAATCTTCCTATTCTTGGTAATTTGGTAAAGTCGACTTGAATCCTTTCAAACGGTCTATAAGCTAGTTTTCTTCCTCCCATGGCCACTTGTTGAAACACGGCCTTATTTGCCCTTTGACAAGTTAAACACCCTTGTGTAATTTGCCTTGCTATTTCAAAAAATTCCAATACAGCCAAACTGTTTAAGGAAATGATCACTTAACACTTTTGTACCCCAATGTGTTTGCGCGTGTAAGCGTTCTAATACCTGCCTAGCGTAAGCTTTTGGCAACATCTCTCGCTCATCAGGTAATGTCCATTTCCCTTGTTCCACTCTAGCTCCTATTTTCTCTAATTTTGCTTGTTCCTCCAGCGTAAACTTTTTCTCCTTTTCCTCTTATCCTCTTCCACTAGTGTCCTCCCTTGTTTGTGTATGATTAATTTTAACAGTTTCAATCCTCAAGGCTGCTTCCTGAGCCTCCTTATCTGCTAAATTATTTCCTCTAATTCGATAATCTAATCCCTTTTGGTGTCCCCTCACATGCACCACGGCTATTTCCTTTGGTTCTCTTAACACTTTTAAAATTTTACTATCAACTCCTGATGTATTAAGTTCTTTCCTTGAGTGTTAATCAAGCCTCTTTCCTCCCAAATTTTTCCAAAAGTATGGACTACTCCATATGCATATTTGGAATCTGTGAATATGGTCCCTCTTCTTTCTTTTAATAATTCCAGGGCCCTACATAAGGCATAAAGCTCACAAGCCTGAGCTGACCATGATGGACTCAGAGGTCCTGATTCCACAAGTTCTAAGTCCTTGTCAATTTTTGCATATCCTGATTTTCTCTTCCCTTCTATTACTTGGGAGGATCCATCTACAAACAATTTTTCTCCTCCCTCCAATTCAATATCTCTAAGATTGAGCCTTACTTTTGTCTGGGATTCTATAACTTCTAAACAATTGTGTTATAGCACTACTGCTTCTGAGGGTTCCCCAAACCGGAACTGCGCGGGGCTCTGGGCAGAGGTGACTCCTAATTCCAAATTAGGTGAATCTATCAAGATGGTTTCATATTTCAGAAGTCTACTATCTGTCAACCATTTCTCTGTCCTCTGTTGGAGGACATTCCTAACATTATGTGGCGTATATACCTTTAGAGGTACACTAAAGGTAATTTTCCTAGCTTCCTCTATCAATAATGCCATAGCAACTAGGGCTTGGAGACATGCTGGCCACCCCCTGCTCACCGAATTTAACAATTTGGATAAATATCCCACCAGTGTGTGTGGGTTTTTTGGGGGTTTTTTTTGTTTGTTTTTGTTTTGTTTTGTTTGTTTTTTTTTTTTGTTTTGTTTTTTTTTTTTCCATTCCCTTTTTAGTCTGTGGAGGTCTTAGGATTAAAATACCAGAAACCCGGTCAGGATCTGATTTCTTTTTTTTTCCTTTGCTTAACCAGTGTCCCAAATATTTTACTTCTTGCTCTATAAATTGTAATTTTGAGCAGGACACTTTTAATCCCTTTTTCTCTAAAAAATTTAACAATCTAATGGTGGCTTTTTGGGTCTCCTCTTCAGTTTCTCCTGCTACCAGTAAATCATTCACATATTGTAATAATTTTTCCCTCCTCGTGTACTGTAAAACCTTGTAAGATTTTCTTTAAGGTCTGTCCAAACAAATTTGGTGACTCCGTAAACCCTTGTGGTAGCACTGTCCACCTTAATTGTTGTTCTTCGTCCTGTTTCGGGGTCTTCCCATTCAAAGGTAAAATAATCTCTGAACCCCTTATCCAAAAGACAGGCCCAAAAGGCATCTTTCAAATCTATTACACTATACCAAATATGTTTAGGAGACAGGTGACTCAATAAAGTATAAGGATTTGCCACGACAGGAAATTTGGTGATTGTTCGCCGATTCACGGCTCTCAAATCCTGTACCATCCTATATGTACCATCTGATTTCTTTACAGGGAGTATCGGGGTATTGTGGGGTGACATACATGGTTCCAAAGTCCCATTTTTTAGTAATTTATCCACAATAGGTTTTAGACCTCTCTGGCCTTCTATAGATATAGGATATTGTTTAATTCTAATTGGCTTATGAGGGTCTGTTATTTGTACCTTGATGGGTTCCATATCTAATCTCCCAACATCTCCTTCCTTATACCATACTTGGGGGTCAATTTTTTCCTCATCAAGTTGGGTTAAGGTACATAAGTTAATATATAACCGATCTCCTTGGTTCTGAATAGTTAGGTTTAGTTTTAAAATCAAGTCCCTCCCTAATAGGTTATATTCTGCTTCTGGTAATAAAAGTAAATCATTTAAACAAATTTTTGTCTCTGTCTCAATCTCTACTTCTTCTAAGATGGGGACTTTGAAGGGTTCTCCTTTTGCACCTGTTACTGACATCTGGGCTTTTCCTTTTCCTACCCCTTTTGGGAGTTTCTGAATCGTTGACCTTTCAGCTCCAGTATCTACTAAAAATAAAAATTCTTCTTTTTGGGGACCTACTAATAGTTTTATCAAGGGCTCTGTTGATGTTGAGGTCCCCAGAAGATACAACCCCTAACACCCCTAATCCTCTTTGAACATTTTCTCATCCCATTCCCGTTTACGGCAGGTTTTCTGAACACGTCCCTTTTTGTTACAATAGTAACAGATGGGAATTGTGGGTCTATCTTGATGAGATTGTCCCTGGGGTGGCTGTTCTGGTCTCTTATCTTTTTTTCTCTCCCAGCTGAGTCTTACTCCTCTGACTTTCCCTCACTGCTGCTACAAAAATTCTTGCCTCTGCTTCTTGTTTTTCTTCGTCCCTCCTGACATAAACCTTTTGAGCTTCTCTTAGTAATTCTTCCAACCCTCTCTCTTGCCAATCCTCTATCTCCACCCAGAGGTACTTCCCGTAAAGGATACAAAGACGCTCTGGGTGCTCAGTTTGGGATCCTCCCCTTAGAGTTGAATTCGACCCTGGGGCCGTAGGGGAAGTCATCAAATTTGGTGACGGTATTTGACGGGTAGCTGGATTATACGGGGGAGGTAAGTGATCTAGGGGGTCCCAATCCTTCTTTTCCTTTTCCATGTGTTGCTCCCCTACGGTCTTATTTTTCCCTACTCCTGTTTTAAGATGAAAAATGCCCACACAGGCCTTTATCCATAAACTAGCATACTCGCTCTCCTCTTGGCAAAACGGTTCCTTAGAATTTACATACAGGTTTAGCGCCTGACAAACCCAATCCTCAAATGACCCAAATACAGGCCAAAAAAAACGTGGGGTCTCAAGGGGTTCTTTGGCCATTTTACCATACAATATTTAACTAATTTCTCTTTTGTCTTCCCTTTTCCAGGGCCCTTATTATTCCAATGTTTTAACATTATTCCTAATGGAATCTCCGGAGGTATTTTTAGTAATTCGCTCCCTTTCTTCTGGTCCTGGGTTCTCGATTTCGTCTGACCCATCTAGGAATTTTTACTGTGGCAATTCCTACAGCCCTTGGTTACCAAGCAGAGTGTCTTGCAGGGGGTTTCAAACTTCTCACTCACCTATGGATCCTATAAAAATCGCTTCGGTCCTTTACCGGCCAAGTCCCTCGCGGGAGATTGGAACCGCGGTTAGAAGACCTCCACAATCGCTTCGGAACGAGGTTCCGTCTCAGTCACACTCTTACACACACAGGCAACCGAATCCCACCCAACCGAACGGTATACACCTTAAATACTTACGACTCCGTCGTCTTCGTTCGGATCTTCGCGCGCAGAATTACGGGCAAAATAAACTTCTGCAGCCGGCAAGGGAGCTCATAAAAAATCAAATTCTTTGCTTGCCCCTATTTGGGTTCAGGATGGTGTTAGTCCCGACCCGACCCGATCAGGAGCCACCAAATGGTGGGGCGCCCCTCCTAGATCAAGTCAGTATTCAGGAACCAAGACCATCCCGGACGAGTCCCCAGTTGTGATAAATGATTTAGTCCCAAACAGGATTCCAATTTAAGTTTGCAATTTATTAAACAAATAGAGGCAAGCAAACAGCGCTGGGTGCGTCGGGAGTCTCCGCTCCACCAAGACGCACACCTTCACTTCTTACAATTCCTTCCTTTATACTTCTCTAGGCTTCGTTTCTTGCCTTTCTCCGCCTTTTTCTTGGAAGATGACTCTTTCTTTAAGTACGTCACCACTTCCCCGGTCTGCGCATGCTTCATCTTTTTCTAGGTGGTCGTCCGGTGGTCGTTGGGAGGAAGATGCTCCTCTTCGTCAGTGCACTCTACATGACCTCTCTGTTTGTGCAGGCGCTCCGTTATTCTACTTATATTATGCTACTTTATTTGGCTATACATTTTCTTGACATTTCTGCGGTTATTTACAACACTGGTTTGCACTAGTATATCAGGAACTAACTTACATATCAGGAGGCTACATAAGTTACACATATCAAGGGAGTTACCCAAACTATACTTATCAGGAAGTTACATAAAGACTACCACTCCCCTGTTTATGGTCATGCCCTACATATATTCCTTTATTTCAATATAAATGACATTTGCTTCAAGCTTATATTCACTAGATTTTCTTTACACGAATCGCTCATTCCTCACAGTTTCAGGGACAATGGAGCTTTTCTTAGTAGCGGGAAGAGCAAGAAACCTCCACAAATTACAGCTGGGAAGGTTCTGTCTGGATGTGAGAAAAAATAATCCTCACTGAGAGGGTAGTCTTGTGCTGCAAGAGATCACCCAGAGGGAGTCTGGATTATCCCATGGCTTTGTGTTTCAAGGAGCAGCTGGTGAGGGTGGAGAGCCATCAGTGAAGGCATAGAAATGCCAGGGTGAGAGCTAGGTGGGAAAGCAAGATGGCTGTCAGCAAGCTGAAGGGAAAGAGGTGAGGCATGGGACAGTGTAGGGCAGCCTGCATAGAGATGGCCAAGGGTTCTAGCAAGACCGAGAGGTCCAAAAGGACTGAGGTCTTTGTCGTCTTGACTATAGCAGCTGTCTCTACCACCAGGGCCAGTGAGACAAAACTTTATTCTTCTCTTCTCAGAAACTGCCTTCCCAGGACCTGGGCTCAGGGTTTGGCCTTGCCTGCTTCATAAAACGAACCAAGGGTTTTCTCAGCATTACAGCCACCTGTGCAGTGCCCTTGCCTACCTGCAGTCACCGTCTCCAAGTATCTGCTCTAATGAGTCAATGAGGAGCCTTTGGCAGTAATGGGTCTCATTAAGTCCCATTAATGCTTCAAGGTATTTTGGGGTTTGCTTCTGGCTTTGACTTCTTGAGAGGTTTGTTCAGTCTTCTCCCAGTATCTGAGGTTCACGGACTGAGCCCCAAATACACCATGGGGCTCCTTAAAACACAGAAAGCCCTAACAAGTCATGCCTCTTCCTGTAACGTTCTCCACGTCTGCAAGACTCGTATAGCTAATCTGAGTTGTTTCATAGCGTGGTTAAGAAGGAAGATTTCAAAGTGCACCTAATAAAGTTATTTTTAATTTTAAAGGCGGTATTTTGTTAATTTCAGTTTAAAGAAGTGATAGAAGCATTATCCAACTGATATGGATCCTGAGTGTCAGGAGCGTCTCCTGAGGAGGTCTGGACAGGTAGGAAAAGCAGTCCCTTGAGATCTGACACTGGGTGGACAACCTTGCTCCTCACCTCCCCAGACTCCCCACCTGTCGTTGGCCACCTGGGATTTACATCACTTTCCCTTCATCAGACTTCTCTGAACTCTGGGAGCTGAATGTTAGAGCTCCATTGCACCATCTCCCACCCACTTTCCTTAGAGGACTGGCTGCACACAGGCACAGAAGGATGTTTCCCATTTGCAAGCAAAGCAAAGTAAAGCACGATCAAGTGTCTTAAGCAATAAAACACTCCTCAACCATATACTAAGTACAAGCTGCCTCTAATGAGGTCGCCTTTCTACAAGGGATGATCTTACGAGAAATGTTTTAGATAGATAGATAGATAAAGGTAGATACAATTAAAAGAGTTGGCTAAAGATACCGTTATACTACTGAAAGACAGGCAGGCTTTTAGTCCCTGAAGCTCAAAGCAGCAGTGTGGGTGGGAAGTATCTGAATGAACAAAGAGTAAGGGAAGGAGAACAATGGAAAGGGCCTTTGTCTAGACAGTCTGCTGAAAACATTACTTCAGAAATGGTCATTGTATCAGCACAGGTGAAAATATATGAAAGATTAGAATTATTAACTACAAAAGACATTAACCACTTGATCCAGTGTGGCCTGGCAGCAAAGGCAGCCAGCAGTGTCCTGACGTGTATAAAGAGGAGCCTCGCCAAAAGAGTGAGGGAAGTGGTTGTCTCCCCATGCTCATTGCTTGTTAGACCACCTGTAACCAATTATATCCAGTTTTAGGGCCCCAGTTCAGGTGTACTGATCTGGCTGGGATGGGGTTACCTTCCTTCATAGCAGCCTGTGTGGTGCTATGTTTTGCATTTGTGCCTTAAACAGTGTTGATAACACACCAGTGTTCTGGCTATTGCTGAGCAGTGTTTGCACAGTGTCAAGGCCGCCTCTGCTCCCTCCCAGTGAGTGGGCTGCAGATGGGCAAGAACAGCTGACCCCAACTGACCAAAGGGATATTCTCTAACGTACGACATTGTGCTGAGCAATAAAAGCTGGGACAGAGGAAGAAGGAACTAGAATTTTTTTGTTACAGGAATCACTTCCTAGTTCACATGCAATCCATTGCATAGCATTAGTAAAAGGCCTTAGACCTTCATGAGCGGTGAACTTTCACCTAGCTACTGATGAAGTTCTACTGAACTCTTACTTAGTCGCGTGAGGGAAGGCCCTGAAACTGGTGTAAATTAGAAAGATAAGATAGCCACATCCATCAGCAGAGGTTGCCTCATCGAGAAAAGAAAAAGAACGGCCCGCTTGGAGACAGTGAAAGGATCCAATGAGGAAAAAGGAGACCCCAGACCCAAATACTCCAACTGGACTAAACCGTCTCACAAGGGGAGGGGAGCTTAGACTGTAAGGGTATGATTGTCCAGAGAGTCTCTGGTTCAGGGTCCGTCTCCAGAGGCACTCAGCTCAAGCTGTTCTTCACCACTGTACTGCTTAATAAATTCAACTGGTATACGTCATGTCAGAGATTCTGCTTCAGGAAACCTAGGGTTGAGCCTGAGGGAAGAGAAAGCACCCAAGAGAGACTCTGTGTGTGTGTGTGTGTGTGTGTGTGTAGAGTCGAAAGGCGCACACGTCGGCTCACTGGAGTCTCCTGCTGCAAAGGGACTCCAGACCCAGCAGTTAAAGTCTCGGGTGGTGTGTGTGCAACTCCTTGATTGGTGTGTGAATGCTCAGGCAGCGGCTTCTCCATTAACGTTTTTTCATTCAAAGAGTCTTCTGTGTGGAGACTGGCTGGGCATCATTTTTGCTTGTGGGAGGTGGTGAGTGGTTGCCTTTGCGTTGCTTGTTATTATTATTGCTTGTTGATTTTTAAAAAATCTCTTTCTTTCACCTGCTAAGCTGTCTTTATCTTGACCCACAACTTTCCGTGCTTTATTTCTTCCTGTTCTCTCTCCTGTCCCAGTGGGGAAGGGGAGGAAAGAGTGAGCGGCTGCGTGGCTGCCGGGCTATTGGCCAGAGTCAATCCACCACATCAAGGAAGACGTTGACAACTGGGAGTGACTTCAGTGGGAGGCTGCCAAGATGCGCAGGGGCTGCAGCACTTGCCTGGGGAGCAGAAACTGAGGGAAAGGGCTGCCTTCGGCCTGGGAAAGGGAAGGTCTGGGGAACCTCATAGCAGCCAGCCAGTCCCTGCAGGGAGGTTTTCAGGAAGATGGAGCCAGTCTTGTCACCGTGGTGCTTGGCAGGACGATAATAGACGATAGTCAAATGTTGAAATAAGGAATGTTGAGGCTGGAGATAGGGACAATCTTTCTCTCCATAAGGGCATCCAAACATTGAAGCAGGTTTCCCAGAGATGTTTTCCTGTCTTTGTCCTTGGACATTTTCCAGCCCCCATGTGGCAAAGCCTTGAGCAAAGTGGTCTGACTCCGTAGCCGATTCTGCTGTGAGCATGAGGTTGGACTGGAGACCTACTGAGGTCCCATTCAGGAGAGTGGAAAACTAAATGATGCTGTGGTTCCTTCCTCTCTAGGTGTGCCCTTGATGACAGTAGGGAAAGCTGTCAGGTTCCCCGTGACCATGGAAGTAAGTCAGATGCTGGCATAGTCAGATCAGCTGAAGTTGTCTTCTCCTCCTCCAGGCAGTGTTGCTCAGATGCAGGACTGCTTCACAGGTATCCCCAAACAGCCCTGGTTATTTCCTTTGCTTCACCATTCATTCCCTTTTCATTCTTTTCCCACCTCTCAAGTCCTGCTCTTTAACCATCCTTATCCCCACCCATGCAAAAAGCCAAGGACTTTTCACTGTTTATCCAGTGGCCCTGCATTTGCTCACTTTGAACCTTCCTTTGGTGTCTCTGAGGTGGTTACTGTGGTGCTTTCTACCTCGCATTGCAACTCAACTTAACGCTAGTACTCTTTTCTTCTCTGTAGTGTCCTGCAGCTACTTAAGTTCTGATCTTGATAGAGGCACCACGACTCAGGATGGCCGTTGGCACGCATACTTTAAAAGCTGGACTGTTGGAGGTTCAGTCCAGAGGGACCTTGGCACACCTGGGATTTGGCCAGCAGAAACCTCAAGGTTTTGAAGGAAAAGCTCAGAAACAACTCCATGCAGCAGCATGGACAGGGACCTGACTGACTAAGGGAACTGTGACAATGCCATATGAGTCAGTGGTTCTCACATTTCGAAAGGAGAGTGGAGTGTCTGGAGGAGGTCTGCCAACTTGAAGTGAAGGGCCTAAAGGATGAGCTGTGGGGAGAGTCTGAGGGAGCTGGGTGTCTGTAGCCTGCTGAAGTGGAGGCATGGGTTTACCTAGCAAGAGCCTGCACCTGCCTGGAGGGATAACGGAGCCAACCTGTTCTCTGCAGTCACCATTGATACGACAGAAGGAACAGCCACAAGCTGCCTCTTGGGACCTTTAGGCTGAACCTCAGGAAAAATAAAATGGACTAGGAGGAGCGTTGCCATGATCTCCACCTTTGGAGCTCTTCAAGTTTCAGCGCCGCAAAGTCACGGCCAGCCTGGAGGCTGGACTAGAGACCCCCTCGCAGCAGTCTCTTTCCCAACAGGCCTGTGCCTTGCCACATGTCATATGAGAAGAGACTAAGCTGGAGGAGAGGGTCTCTACATCACAGGACAATTCAGGGTGGAAGGAGGGTCAGGAGGTCTCTAGAGTTGCACTGGCTCCAAGCAGGGCCAGCTCTGAGGTCAGACCAGCTTGCTCGCTAAATGCCAGAATCCGGAGAAAGAGTTTACACATGAACCAGGCATCTGTGCCGCCGTTACAGAAATGGAGACAAGGCCTTTGACCAGCTCCCTGAACACAGCTATTGGTACGTCATGCCCCCTGAGAACATCCATCCTCCCGGGAACATCCATCTTCTTGTCCAAAGGAGTGGGATCCTTATGCAACTATCCTGCCATATCTCCAGACCATGGGGTGCTTTACACTGTAAACAGAACTGAAGGAAAGCCTCTGACTTGGGTACGGTCAACTGAATTGCTAAAAGAGGGCAAGATGGAGGGATCTCAGAGCTTCCAGGTTCTTCCTGAAGATAGAAGGCCTCAGATATAGGAACAGAAGATAACAGTTTTGAACTAGCCTAGGCTTTAGATCATTTCACATGTGATGGCTCTGCTCCATCTGACTCACCTGGGCTCTGGCACTTGGAGGGCCACAGTGTCATCCATTGTACACCCCATAAAGAATCAAGCTGGGAAGTGACTCTTCACGTACAAGTGAACAAGGTCGATGGACAGGCAAGGCTATGTCTGGAGACCAGTACACCTAGAGCATCGATCAAGCTGGGGCTGAAACTCAGGCCTGGTCTTCAATGGTCTCCTGGGCCCATGGACAGAGGTGTGGATGGAGGCCCCAGGTGAGGCTGATTAGGGTCCTGAAGGCCTGTGGATGCTCTCAGGGCCCTGACACTGCCCCCATGGGATCCCACCTGCCAGTGCCCTCAATAGGCCAAGTTCTCATTCCCGCATGTGCAGGGTCTGTGCTCGGCTACTCTCCTTCCCCGCTTCTGTGCAGATCTGGGAGACCACAGTTTCATGGTGACTACAACCAAGGCTGAAACTGGTCTTCCCATCCCTGACCAACTTTTCCTCTTTTGGGAGTACAAGGTCCAGGTGAGCCTCAGACTGGGTGGCACAGTTAGAAGCTGACCCACACACAAGATCCCGCCTAACCTGTTGCATGTCCCATAGAGAACATCCACACATCTGACCTGCTCTGGTAGCAAGCAGGGCATCCTCCACTTCTCGCCTTCCCTGTTAGTCTCGCCTAAAGATGTTGTATCTCCGTCAGTCACAAAAGCTGTGGGAGCTGTCCTTTTCCATCTTGACTCTTGCTCCCCTAACGTCACAGCTTTGCGATGGCATGTTGTCCTCCTGCTGTCTGTGCTCCAGGCTGTGGGTTTTGGTGCACATTAGGCCTGTAGCACCTCAGATGTGGCACCAGGGCCAAGGGCAGATTTGTCACATGGACACCTGATACCAAAAGATTGGCCCTCTTTGTGTGGAAAGGCTTCACAGCCGATGTGTGCTGGAGTGGATGGCAGGAGGCAACATAATGATGAAGGAGGTTCTCACAACGAGAGCAAAAGCTGCAGTCCCCAAGACCAGACAGAAAACGGCCTTGGGCTGTGCAGCCCTGGCAGGAGAGGGGTTTGTTGTCCCAGGTGACACTTGCAGCAATGCGTGGGGCCTGTGACAGAGGTGAAGCCGATCTCCAAGAAGGACAAGCTGCTGCTGAGAAAGTCCCCGGGGGAGGACAGCCTGTCATCCAGCCACACTGTGGACATCATGCTGGGGGCTGACTGGCTAGATAGCAGCTCTGCAGAGAAGTACCTTAGGGTCCTGGAGGGCAAGCAGCTGAGCATGAGCCAGCCATGCAGCCTCGCAGCAAAGGCCAGCAGCCTCCTGGGCTGCATTAGGAAAAGCATTGCCGGCAGATGGAGGGAAGTTAACCTTCTCCTCCACTGAGCACCGGTGGGCCACATCTGGAGTGCTGTGTCCAGTGCTGGGCTCCCCAGTGCAAGAAAGTTGTTGACCTGCTAAAGCAAGGCTATCAAAGGGCCACAAAGCTGATTTAAGGGACCGCAGCATCTTCCATAGGACGGAAGGCTGAGAGGTCTGGGACCGTTAAGCCTGGAGAAAAAATTGCTCAGGAGTGTGGAGTAATAAGGCACGGACTGTGGCAGGGCTTCAGGCCAAAGACCTTTATTGTTAGCGTAGCGTGCTTTTTATACAAATACAGCCCGTTCACGCACCTAAAAGTGCTACCCGGTTGGCTATTGCTTTAAGTCCACGCGACTCTCACAGAGGCAGGATTGGTCGCCTCTGTATGTCCACGCGCTCCTTTGCTTCTTCTTAGTTGTTTACCACAGCTCCTTCTCTTCAAGGTTGAGCCCTGCAGGTGTCCGGCTGTTTACCAGCTTCTCAATGCCACAGCTCCTTCTCCTTAAGGTCGAGCCATGCAGGGCGATCCCAATATCACCCCCTTTTTGTTTATCTATAAACAAAACCTGATGGTTCATTCGCAACCCGAGGACTGTGAGGAAGATGGACCATGTGTACATTCTTCTATCGTCCTGCACCACGAACTCAGCCCAGCAGTCGGTAGGTGCCAGCTTTACGTGGGCGTCCCCACGGAGGCAACAGTGGCCTTGCCGTACACCGGCCCACTGCCCTTTGGGAAATCCTGGTATTTATACATTTGCAGAGGAACGAGTTTCGACACACGTGGCCAGCGAGTGTCAGAACACGCCTTGGTTGCCACCTTTCAACACAGAGAGCCTATGGCATACGCGCCCGCTGGCCAGACGTGCTGCACGTGCCCCAGCCACCCTGTCTGTTGGTTCGTAGGCTTTGTTCACGCGGCATATTACCATAATCCAGCAGTCACATATCAACCATGCTCAAGCCAATAGCAGAATGTTATAAGGCAAACAAAATTGTGAATTGTGCTTTATATTCCTCCGTTACTGCATGTCTTCCCCATCCTCCCCTAACCTTGATCAACTTTCTTATCTCTTGGGCTGTTTTCTCTCACCCAGCATAGTATCTGTTTCTTACCCAGCCATCCATTTTCTGATATTCTAACTGCAGTTTTCTCACAGGCCAAAATTCCATCTGTTAACCCCTCCGTATGTATACGATAATTGGCGATAATTTCCATTTCTGCCGACAAGCTAACTATTGCTTTTTCTAGCTGAGATAAACGTCTGAGTCCCAAACAGGATTCCAATTGAAGTTTACAATGTATTACATTATATACATTAACCACTCTGCTAGACTTAGGCTTGCGGTCATACAAGGATACGTAGGACAGAAGGTTACACTTCATCACACGAATCAGATGAACATATTTCACATAGCTGTACTACTCCTCGTGATGGGAAAAGCGCCCGTACAAAGCTATGATAACCTTTATTATATCTCACCAAGGGATTTGTAGTTATAGAGTGCTTTGCCCTAAAATCTTTCCATGTTCCTCTAATGATACCGCTAATTTCAGTCTGATTAATTATCTGTGTTATAAATGATTTAGTCCCAAACAGGATTCCAATTCAAATGTACAATTTATTAAGCGAATAGAGGCAAGCAAACAGCGCTGGGTGCGCCGGGAGTCTCCGCTCCACCAAGACGCACGCGGTTCAGCTCCTGTTCCTGGTTTATAACCTGTCCGTTAATACATATTCATGAACAGGCGTGTCTTCTTCGGCGCATGCCCTCTTCTCCTTCTAGGATCTTCTCGAATCTTCCTCAGCGTGATCCTGTTCGCTAATACATTTTCATGAATAGGCGTGTCTGCTAATACATATTAATGAACAGGCGTGTCTTCTTCAGCGCGTGCCCTCTTCTCCTGCTAGAGTCTTCTTGAATTTTCCTCGGCGTGCCCCCAGGATGACCCCAAACCGTATGCATGCACTTTCTTTACACAATACTATGCGGTCAGTGGTCAAACTGGTTTGAGCTGATATACCAGCCAAGTAGTTTAACTTTCTCCTGTAAAATACCCCTTTTTATGGTGCAGGAGAAATCCATAAAAGTCCAGAAGGTTACACTTCATCACACGAATCAGATGAACATATTTCACAATCCCCCATCTTTTTCTTTATAGTATTGATTCGTGTTTTCGTTTCCAACTGAGTACTGCAGATATCTGCATTCCTTGTATAACCGAGTAGATTAATCTAGTAACAATTCCCCACATATCCCCAATACAACTATCCCGATTTTAGTAAGCCAATCACCACCCATAAAATCTCCCCAAAATCCTCCTAGATTGATTCCATTCCAAGTTTATCTCTCAGGAGGCCATTCGTTATACACCTGGACTCCTAGTCGCTCTCCCTAATTTATGGGTAACAGGAAAAAACTAGGTTTTATTGTTGATTACACGTACGGGCTGTACAATTAGAAAAGGTCCTCAGTTTTCCCATTTTTCTGGGGTAAACCCCAGCTGGACTTGTTCCAATATTGACTACAGTTATTTGCCGTAGTCAGAGTCAAGGAACTCACCCCAAGTAGAACTAGAAGAGGTCCGGTCAGGGCCATAGTGGTCGGCGGTCACAGCCCAAAGGGGTTGCAGCCCTTGGCAGACCCTTTTTAAGCCGCAACACCAGTTCCCCTCCGGTCTTGCCCTCTTCCTTCCTTTAAGGGGGTGCTTTCTTAGTACCCAAATTAATTGAGCACTGCTTGTGAAGGCCAGAGCTTTGCTAGATCAGTGGTTTGTCCAGACCTGAGCACTTGCCCGAGCCTGGCGATCCTCTTTATTTGCAAGGCTTTATGGCTACAGAAAACTGCCAGTTAGCCTGCAGTTCTTACAAATAAACACCACCTTCTACACCAAGGACAAATTCTAGTTCCAGCTCCTTTTTCCTGTTCTTCTTTTGCCAACAACTCCTTCCGATGATACTCGTTTGGAGTACCCATTGTTGTTTCCTATTACCCTTTCCCATTGTTTTCCAAACTTGGGGATTACTTATATTGCTCTCCATAGCTTCCCATGGCCATCGTTCACCTCGATTTGTTCCACCACAAACGTAACAATTAGTTATATTCAATGACTTAGCAATGTTTTCAGCAAGATTTACAAGTAGATTTTTAGCAACTGTGGGAATTTCATGTTTCACTCCTGTTTCTATTACAGGAGTAGCCGCAATAAAATTCCCACAGCAATTTAGTCAGATGTGACCTTCCACTCCTTCCCTGGACCTTTCACTCGCGACACATGTGTCCATCCTTTTTCAGCAGTTCTCACAGCTGTTTCTGTAGTGAATAAAACAAGGAAAGGTCCTTCCCAGAGGGGAGATAGGTTTCCTTCTTTCCATGTTTTTATCAGAATTTTATCTCCTGGTTCTAACTGATGAATTGCAAATCCTAAAGGTGGTGTTTGGGCCACCATCCCAATCTCTCTTCATTCTTTTAATCTTTTTCCAATGGTAATTATATCTTGTTGGATACTATGATCCTCAATTACATTGTTCCCCAGAGGCATTCCTTGAAAATAAGGCATGCCATAGAACATTTCATATGGCGATATTCCAGTCTCACTGTATGTTTTTGTTAAGTGCCAATGGTAAACATTTCGTCCAGGGCATTTGTGTCTCAATCATTAATTTAGCCAATTGTTGTTTTATTGTTTGATTCATTCTTTCTACCTTCCCCGAGCTTTGTGGGTGCCACAGAGTGTGGTATTCCCACTGAATACCTAATGATTGACATAATACTTTCTCAAAAGGTCTGTAAGCTGTTTTTCTCCCTCCCGTGGCTGCTTGTCGAAACACTGTCTTATTTACCTTTTGACAAATTAAGCAACCTTGTGTAATTTGCTTTGCTATTTCAAAAATTCCAATACAACCAAATTGTTTAAGAAAATGATCACTTAACGCTTTTGTACCCCAATGTGTTTGTGCATGCAAACGTTCTAATAATCGCCTGGTGTAGGCTTTTGGCAGCATTTCTCGCCCATCGGGCAGTGCCCATTTTCCTTGTTCTATTTAGCTCCTATTTTCTTCAATTTTGTTTGTCCTTCTGGGGTAAACTCCTTCTCTCTTTCCTCTCGTCCTTTGCTGGTGTCCTCCTTTGTTTGTATGACATTAATTTTGGCAACTTTAGTCCTCAAGGCTGCTTCCTGGGCCTCTTTAGCTGCTAAGTTATTTCCTCTAATTCGGTAATCACCAAAAGTCCCTTTTGGTCTCCCCTCACATGTACCACTGCTATCTCCTTTGGTTCTCTTAACGCCTTCAAAATCTTTCCTATTAATTCTTGATGTATTAAATTCCTCCCGTGAGTATTAATCCAACCTCTTTCTTCCCAAATTTTTCCAAAAGTGTGGACCACCCCATATGCGTATTTAGAATCTGTAAATACAGTCCCGCTTCTTCCTTTTAATAATTCCAGGGCCCTACATAGGGCATACAGCTCACAAGCCTGAGCTGACCATGATGGACTCAGAGGTCCTGATTCCACAATTTCTAAGTCCTTGTTAATTATTGCATATCCCGATTTTCTCTTCCCTTCTACCACTCGGGAGGAGCCATCTATAAACAGCGCTTCTCCATTTTTCAACTCAGCATCTCTTAGATCTGGTCTCACCTTAGTCTGGGTCTCAATTACCTCTAAACAGTTATGTTGTAATTCCTCTGATGGTTCTCCAAACAAAAATTGTGCTGGACTCTGAGCAGAAGTCACCCTCAGTTCTAAGTCAGGGGAGTCTATTAGTATTGCTTCATACTTTAGGATCCGGCTGTCCGTTAACCATTTTTCCGCTTCTTGTTGTAAAACATTTCTGACATTGTGTGGGGTATACACTTTTAAAGGAGCACTAAAGGTAATCTTCCTAACTTCCTCTATTAATAATGCTGTAGCAACCAAAGCTTGGAGACAAGCAGGCCATGCTCTGCTTACTGGATCAAGTAACTTAGAACAATGCCCCATGGGTTTTTTGGATTCCTGCCCAGTCTTGAGTAAGAACTCCATATGCTGTCTGGCTTGATGTATTCACAAAGAGATAGAAAGGTTTTTCTAGATCTGGGAGGCTCAATACAGGTGCTTGTATTAATGCCCTTTTTACTTCCTCAAATCTCTGATCATCTTCAATAAACCACTTAAGTTGGTTATTAGTTAATTTTTCATATAAGAATTTTACTTTATCACTATAATTTTCAAGCCATGGTCTACAATATCCTACTAATCCCAGTATTTGCCTAATTTCCGTTTTAGTCTGTGGGGGTCTTAAGGATAGAATCCCAGATACCCTATCAGGATCTAACTTCTTCCTTCCCTTACTCAGCCAATGTACTAAATATTTTACTTCTTGTTCTACAAACTGTAGCTTTGATCGGGACACCTTTAATCCCTTTTCCCCTTGAAAATTTAACAATTTAATGGTGGTTTTTCGGATCCCCTCTTCAGTTTCTCCTGCTACTAATGAATCGTCCACATATTGCAATAATTTTACCTCCTTAGGTATTGTGAAATCTTGTAGAATTGTTTCTAAAGTTTGTCCAAATAGATTTGGTGACTCCGTAAACCCTTGTGGTAACACAGTCCATCTTAATTGTTGTTTTTGTCCTGTTTCGGGGTCCTCCCACTCAAAGGCAAAATAATCTCTGGATGCCTCATCCAGAGGACAGGCCCAAAAAGCATCTTTCAAATCTATTACACTATACCAAGTATGTTTGGGAGATATATGACTCAATAAAGTATAAGGATTTGCCACCACAGGGAATTTAGTGATTGTTCGCTGATTTACAGCTCTTAAGTCCTGCACCATCCTGTATGACCCATCCGGCTTTTTTACGGGAAGAATGGGCGTGTTACGAGGTGACATACATGGTTCTAGGGTTCCTTTTCCCAAAAGTCTGTCAACTACAGGTTTTAATCCTTTTCGACCCTCCATAGGTATAGGGTATAGCTTGATTCTAATTGGGCGGTGCGGATCTATTATTTGAATGCTTATGGGGTCCATTTTGTCTTTCCAGTTTCCCCTTCCTTATACCACACTGAGGGGTTAATAGCTTCTTCATCCTCTTGTGTTAAAGTGTATAATTTAATCTGCAATTTGTCCCCTTGACTCTGAATGCTCAAGTTTAACTTCAAAATCAAATCCCTTCCTAATAAATTGTATTCCGCTTCAGGGAGCAAAAGTAAATCATTAAGACAAATTTTCTTTTCTGTTTCTACTTCTACATCTTTCAATATATTTACTTTAAAAGGCTCTCCTTTTGCTCCTGCTACTGACACGTAACTCTTCCCTTTTTCTATTCCTTTTGGAAGTTTTTGAATGGTTGACTTTTCGGCCCCTGTATCCACTAAAAATAAAACTTCCTCTTTATGGGGACCAATCAATAATTTTATCAAGGGCTCTGTTGATGTTGAAGTCCCCAGAAGATAGAGCCCCCGACACCCCTAATCTTCTTTGAACATCTTCTCATCTTGTTCCCGCTGACGGCAGTTCTTCTGAACATGTCCCCTCTTGTTACAGTAGTAACAGACGGGAATTGTAAATCTTCCTCGATAAGGCTGTCCCCAGGGTGTCTGCTCTATTCTTTTTTCCCTTTTCTCTCCAGGAGTCGTCTTATTTTTCTGACTTTCCCTTACTGCTGCTACAAAAATTTTTGCTTTTGCTTTTTGTTTTTCTTCGTCCCTCCTAACATAGACTTTCTGGGCTTCTCTAAGTAACTCCTCTAATCCTCTTTCTTGCCAATCCTCCAATTTTTCTAATTTCCTTCTTATATCCCCCCAGGATTTAGCTACAAATTGTGTTCTAAGGAGTGCGGTCCCAGCCACTGTATTCGGATCAATTCCAGAATACATTGGTAGGTTTTTCCTCAACCTCTCCAACCATTCTGTTGGAGATTCGTCTTTCCCTTGTTGTTCATTAAATGCTTTAGTAATGTTTTGCCCTCGGGGAACCGCTTCCCTTATTCCCTGTATGATTAACGTTCTCAAATCCCTCATATTTTGTCTTCCTGGGGGTTGTTGATGATCCCAGTGGGGATCCACATTTGGCCATTTCTGATCTCCCGGGGGTCCTGCCTGACTCTGTCTTTCCCAAATTCTCATTCCAGCTTGTCTAATCATTCCCCTTTCCTCAACAGTGAATAGGATCCCTAAAATGGACTGTATTTCTTCCCAGGTATAAGTATTGGGGCCTAGGAATTGGTCCAATTTTTCAGCTACTCCGAGGGGATCATCTAATAGGGTCCCCATTTCTTTCTTGAAATTTCTTACGTCTGTGGTATTTAACGGGACTGCCACAAACCCGATGCCTCCCTGATTGCCTCCGAGGGGTACTTCTCGTAAGGGATATAGAGAAGCTCCCTCAGATACAGCAGTCCTACTTCTCGTACATGCAGCCGGAGGTCGATCTAATTCCGGTGCTGTTGGTGGTGGAGACAGGGGCAACGGTGGTACAGAGAGAGGTACTACGGCCACCGGAGGGGGAGCCGCCGCCGGAGATGGATTATTAGAACATGGAGGCGGTAGGTTATCCAGTGGCTCCCATTTATCATCTTTTTCCTTTTCACTTTTCCCCTCTTCTTCTTCCTCAAACTTTTCATCTGTTTTTAATGTAAGTATTGAGGCTGGAAAAGAACGTAAAGTTCTGTCCCATAATCCTGCATAATCACTTTCCTCCTGACTAAAAGGTTCCTTTGAATTAACATATATATTTAAGGCCTGGCAGACCCAGTCTTCAAAAGATCCAAAAGCGGGCCAAAAGACATGTGGTCTCAAACGTTCTTTTGGCCATTCTACCATACAATATTGAACTAATTTTAATTTACTTTTTCCTTTTCTGGGGCCCCTATCATTCCAATTTTCAATCATTATTCCTAATGGACTCTCCGGAGGTATTTCTAGTAATTCGCTCCCTTTCTTCTGGTCCTGGGGTCTCGATTTCGTCTGACCCATCTAGGAATTTTTACTGTGGCAATTCCTACAGCCCTTGGCTACCAGTAAGAGTGTCTTGCAGGGGGTTTAGGACCTATCACCCACCCACGAATCCTATAAGAATCGCTTCGGTCCTTCACCGGCCAAGTCCCTCGCGGGAGATTGGAACCGCGGTTAGAAGGCCTCCACAATCGCTTCGGAACTAGCTTCCGTCTCAGTCACACTCTTACACACACAGGCAACCGAATCCTACCCAACCGAACGGTATACACCTTAAATACTTACGACTCCGTCGTCTTCGTTCGGATCTTCGCGCGCAGAATTACGGGCAAAATAAACTGCTGCAGCCGGCAAGGGAGCTCATAAAAAATCAAATTCTTTGCTTGCCCCTATTCGGGTTCAGGATGGCGTTAGTCCCGACCCGACCCGATCAGGAGCCACCAAAAGGTGGGGCGCCCCTCCTAGATCAAGTCAGAATTCAGGAACCAAGACCATCCCGGACGAGCCCCCAATTGTTATAAATGATTTCGTCCCAAACACGATTCCAATTCAAATTTACAATTTATTAAGCGAATAGAGGCAAGCAAACAGCGCTGGGTGCGCCGGGAGTCTCTGCTCCACCAAGACGCACGCGGTTCAGTTCCTGTTCCTGGTTTATATCCTCTCCGTTAATACATATTCATGAATAGGCGTGTCTTCTTCGGCGCATGCCCTCTTCTCCTGCTAGAGTCTTCTCGAATCTTCCTCGGCGTGCCCCCAGGATGACCCCAAACCTTATGCATGCACTTTCTTTACACAATACTATGCGGTCAGTGGTCAAACTGGTTTGAGCTGATATACGAGCCAAGTAGTTTAACCTTCTCCTGTAAAACACCCCTTTTTATGGTGCAGGAGAAATCCATAAAAGTCCAGAAGATTACACTTCATCACACGAATCAGATGAACATATTTCACACCTCTAAGTATGGATCTGCATGTGGCCCACAATCTAGTAATGTTTCTTGCATATGGACCACCCCTGATCATAAAAGACGTTTTAAACAATGGGTGAAGAGACCCCATTATACCATGTCATTGGAACCAGACAGGCTATGGAATTGTATAAACAAGATAAATTGTTACAATATGGATGATTATCTATGGATACCGTTTGCCTCAGACCTCCATCACGCCTTAAGAAGTATATGCCTGTGCCACAAGTACAGTGCTCCAATCCCTAGCTTACAGACAGCATGTCCGATAGAATCCTCTAAACACATGGCTAGTAAATGTAGGATTCCTTCCCAACATTATAAAAAACGGATGCAAGACTCATGAGCCAGTAGTAAAGAGCACAAGTACCACTCTAATGTATCCTGCACTGCTTGAGACCGTATGGGTATGTTCTAATGAAGAGATATCAGATTACAGTCAACCCTATTGGGATGGGTTAGAATGCACTTTAGGAATTCCACAAGTTTATCTCCCATAATAGCTTTTAATCATACTCAGGAGTCATTCACTGTAGTCATTAATGAAACCAAGAGGGTACAGAACAAAGAGAAATGTATTGCCCTCCGTGTCACGGCCAAGCTATTATACAGCAGGGATGAGAGTAAGCTTAGCAATGGGATTGTTTTGGACTTCTTCGGCTGTGATAATTGAAAATTGATTATATCTAGAAAATCTACCATGGCAAGGAGAGACTCTAGCTAATTGTATGCAGCCAGCCAGCAAGGCTAAGCAACACCCAGCTTGTACCCACGAGCAGCCTCACAGATGACTTTAGAAAATCAATTAGCATTGAATATGGTACTACTAAAGGAGAACAGCGTTTGTGGATGGCTGAATAACACCTATCCTGGCAAAACCTGCTGTCAATTCCAAATGTGTCCGCTACTCTGCATCAAGCTAGAGATGAAATGCAAAAAACTGTGGACCAAACCCATGAGCTCAATGAGAAGATGAAACCAAGCAACTGGCAATGAACAAGGTGGATTTAAAATATTTTCAGTTGGCTCAGATTAAAAGTTAGTGGATGGGATCATAGTCTAACCCAGTATGTATTAATGTTTATCATAATGATTGTTATTGTCCGTATTTGATTGTCACGTGTGAAATCTATGATAACTAGAGCTGTAACCATGCGTGTTAAGAGGATCCACATCTATGATCCTGAATACATCCCTTTAATACCATCCCCTATTATAAATTGCGACGAGCGAGGGAAGGCAAGCAGTCGACTCAATATGAGTGATAAGGCAAGCTTCAACTTTATTGCAAAACCTTACACATATTTATACACTAAGTTCTACCTTATGCATACTTGTCTTACAATCATTGGCTTAGCCCTAAAGATTGCATTATCATACTCCTCCTACTTGCGGTTACTGCTACGTGGTCCGGGTTCCATCCTGTTTTTCTTATACAGTGCTGCTTCTTAGCTGTTTACCACAGCTCCTTCTCCTCAAGGCCGAGCCCTGCAGATGTCCAGCTGTTTACCAGCTTCCCAATGCCACAGCTCCCTCTTCTCAAGGCCGAGCCGTGCAGATATCTAGCTGTTTACCAGCTTCTCAATGCTGCAGCTCCTTCTCCTTAAGGTCGAGCCGTGCAGAGTGATCCCAACAATAAATTACCAACCAACAAGAGAGGATGAAAACACAGGAAGGAGAGATGAATGCCTCGACCCACCTAAATACAAATTACACAATGTTCCTCTTAGTGAGTTGTGACTAAGGTCACAGGGTGGATAATGTGGGAAACCACTGTGGGTCTGTAGGGAGTAGCAGGGTTTGACTGGAGCAACACGCTCCTCTTCAAAAGCAACCCTGATGGGTTGCAGTCAGACAGTCTCATAACTGACTATTGTTGAGTGATGTCTGGGATGAGGGGAAAGCCTTGCAGCCTGATGTTCTACGGCAAGGCCACAAAGACCTCCATCAAACGTGAGTAAGCTGACCATTATTAATAACTGAAATTCTTATTAACTATTCATTCCTATTGATCGATGCTATTTGAGTTATATAGTATCTATCGGTCTACAACAAATAAATGAATAAAAAATTAATGAACTGATTAAGTTTTTATTAATCAAATTAGTCTAAATCAATCATTAATAATTACTTATTAATAACAGTCGTTACCTATTAAGATCGATTATTTTATTTATTAGTATTTTGTGGTACTGCATTAACACTACTGTCCTCCAGTTACTTATCATGTATTTTTTTTTCTTTATCATCACTCTGATTTACTGTTGTAATTATCTACTATCAATTCATCATTATTAATTATCATTAATTACACGTGCTACATGACGGCTCTGTTCCTCACCTAGAACTTGTTATCAGTAAAGTAGTTCCTTATTAACGTGATCTTAATCCACTGGATGTTAATTCCAGTAAATATTAATCTGTATTGCTCTATCGCTAATCATTACTTCGTATATTAATTACCGGTTAATGAATTATTTATTACATTCATTAACCATAGGTCGGTGTATGTTAATCCATCAAGAATTAGCAGAGAGTGCCAGATCAGCATTTGTCCTAAACCTGCTCTCCCCACTCCCTCCTCCCAAACCGCCCGCCTGCCCTCACCCCGGAGAGTTCTGTGTAAAGACACCCACACGCACCCTGCACACCCCCCGTTTCTTTTTGATTGTCATTTTTTTAGCTATTTATTTATCTAGCCTCCCTCCCCCTTACCTTTTCTTACTCTTCTCTCTCACCACCGGGGACCGGGGACCGGGGACCAGGCAGAGGCGGCGGTGCCCAGCCCCAGCCGCCCGCCCTCCCCACCCCACCGCAGCGAGCCCCATTGCTACAAGGCCGCCAGAAGTTAATCTGCTTATGTGTAAACGTGGTGGCAGCTGAGGTATGTTTAAGAATACTGGTAAGTGTTGCTAGAAACCTACAAATATTTTCCGGGTGTTAACCGCGGGGTGCCAGCTTTGTGGGCCTACCACCCAGCACCCAGCTCTGCACAGGTCTGGAATAAACCGGTATCTCGTCTCGGTGTGTGAGACTGGCCTATCGCACGCCGGGAAACGAAACCGCCTTTTCGGACACCACCATCAGCAAAGCAGCGACCCCGCTTTGCCTGAGGCTGCTGGGCCTGTCCTCTGGGCGCTGCTCACCACTGGAACGCATCCCGCTGGCGACGGACACGCCGACGGCCGCTAGCGAGAGGCGCGGCCCACCTCTCCGGCAGCCGGAGCCCGGCCTCGGGGACGCAGGTCTCTGCCCAGGCCGAGGCACGGGGCTGCTGCTTTCCCAGGGACGGCTTCAACCGGGAGCCGAGCCGAGCACATCGCCCGCAGGCGGACACCGAGGCGGGCCACAGCGCAGGCTGTAGCAGAGAAGGCGGCGTTGTCCACAGCGTTACCAGACTTTTTCGTTTCTTACTGCGTGCACACCCGCCACACACGCTCCCAAACCGGCCCCGGCACGAACCCCTCGCCCGCGGCCACACGCACACACGGAGACACCCCCCCTCCCCCTTCCGCCAGCAGTTTTGCCGGCCCGGGGAAGGAAGGAAGGCGGGAGACTTTAGGACCCCGCGGCGTCCCTGCCGCACCCGTGCCCCCCTCCCGCCTTTCGTCCTCAGTCCGTCGGTCGGCCAGTCCGTCGGTCAGTCACCCTGCTGAAGGTATGCGAGGCACAAAGCGGGGGTATTGTTTAGGCTCTGTCAGGAGTCAACGAGGCGCAAGCCTGAGGGAAGGAACAAGGCAACCGCAAAGGGAACGCAACTGCCGACCTTTGAGTGAACTATCCTAAGTAACATCTAATTAACATCGACTCGGCATAGCACAAGCCTGCCCTCCGGTAGGGGAAGACCCCTACCCACAGAAGCCCCTTCCTCACGGGGCACGCGCAGTAAAAAAGGAGGACGCTGTCGCCGTGGAGACGAGGCTTGCGGGAACCAACAGGCGCAAGGGCGCCTGCGCCAGCTCTCAAAAAAATAACGGTGACTTGTTGCTCGGAGCGTAGAAATATTTTCCCTGCGTTAACCGAGGCGCGCCAGCTTTGTGGGCCTACCACCGGCACCCAGCTCGGCGCAGGGGCGGAAGAAAAGCCGCCGTCTCGACTCCGTGTGTTTCCCGGCGCTCTGCGCACCGGGTGACGGAACCCGCGTTTGGCACAACAGCCCCGCTGCGCGCGGGCCGCCGCCGCCGCGCGGTGAAAACCAACGAACGCGAACGGCGGGGGAGGTGAAAAACGAAAAGAGAAAAAAAACCCCCAACCCAACCGACCCAAACAGAAACCTCCGAAAAGCGCCGCCATCCCCCCTCCCCCAGCCAGCCTCTGCGCCAGGCTCCCTCCCCCGCCGCCGGGGGGGCCGGTTGCCGGGCAGCGGGGCGCGCGGGGCTGCAGCCCCCCTTGCCCCCCGCTGCTCCGGGGCGCCGGAGAGTCTCCGGCCGGGGGGGGCCGCACCCACCGGCCTGCGGGTCCGGAGCTGTAGCGCAGGGAGGGGGAGCGCGCGCGCGCGGCGGGGGTGGCTGAGTGAGTCTGAGCGCGCGTGTGTCGCGGGGGGGGGCGGTGTCTGCAGGATCGCGGGCGCAGACCTTAATATATTTATTTTTAACAACGGCTTGTTTAGCCTGGGGAAGTGGAGGGTCAGGGCACTGCAGTAGCTGCAGCCTGCAGCTGCTTGAAGAATGGTTTTGTGATAAATGATTTAGTCCCAAACAGGATTCCAATTTAAGTTTGCAATTTATTAAACGAATAGAGGCAAGCAAACAGCGCTGGGTGCGCCGGGAGTCTCCGCTCCACCAAGATGCACACCTTCACTTCTTACAGTTCCTTCCTTTATACTTCTCTAGGCTTCGTTTCTTGCCTTTCTCCGCCTTTTTCTTGGAAGATGACTCTTTCTTTAAGTACGTCACCACTTCCCCGGTCTGCGCATGCTTCATCTTTTTCTAGGTGGTCGTCCGGTGGTCGTTGGGAGGAAGATGCTCCTCTTCGTCAGTGCACTCTACATGACCTCTCTGTTTGTGCAGGCGCTCCGTTATTCCACTTATATTATGCTACCTTATTTGGCTATACATTTTCTTGACATTTCTGCGGTTATTTACAACACTGGTTTGCACTAGTATATCAGGAACTAACTTACATATCAGGAGGCTACATAAGCTACACATATCAAGGGAGTTACCCAAACTATACTTATCAGGAAGTTACATAAAGACTACCACTCCCCTGTTTATGGTCATGCCCTACATATATTCCTTTATTTCAATATAAATGGCATTTGCTTCAAGCTTATATTCACTAGATTTTCTTTACACGAATCGCTCGTTCCTCACAATCCCCCGTTTTCTTTTTCACCACTGTGATTCGTGTAAAATTTATTTAAAGTTTGTTTGATGGGTATTAACTCGGGTTCCTCTATATGTTTTACCAACATTAAAACATGTTTTCTCTCACTCTGTGTTGGTTCTATTGGAGTGGCTGTAAATTTCATTCCATTAATCGCAGAAGCTACAGCTTGTGAAAGACAAGGAATTAGACATGGTATTATTAACATACCTCCAAACAATCCTAACAAAACGATAATGATTTTTGTTACCCAGTTTCCTGAGAATAAATTTTCCCACGTTGTCCATAGTCCTTGGACATTTATTCCATTCCACGTTTGGACTGGCACATGGGCTACTTTTTTCATTTCTCTTACTAATTCATTGATGGCTTTTCCTTCATCATTTATCTCTAAACAACAATTTGTGAGATTAAATTTTCCACAGACTCCTCCTTCCTGTGCTAGTAAATAGTCTAGTGCGAGTCTATTTTGATATAGGGCTGTACGCATTTTAGTATTTTGTTTAGCCACCAATCCTAGAGCATTACCCGTTTTATTTACAATTATTTCTACTACAGCTTGCAACCTGATTATTCTATTCAACATATAAATGGGGGTCCTATATCCCCAGGACCCATCTTCTGCCCATGTCGCTGGGTCATAATATGCTATTATTCTTTCAGGTGGCCACTCATTATCTTTCCATTTTCCTATTTGTAGCTCTCTTTTTCCCCTTCGGTTGTGAGTTTCTAATGCGTCTGTATATACCAGTACCCCTAGGCGTTCTCCTCGGTTTATAGGTAATAAGAGAAAGCTTGGCCGTATAGTTCCTAACACGCACGCTCCGGTCCAATTTTTTGGTAATCGGGTATATGCAAATTTTCCACAGATCCAATATTGCCCTTCTGGACTTGACCACCCTTTATCAATAGTGGTTCCGTTGGTCCAATTCGCATGATTTTTACTTATTTCTTGGGCAGTGCCCCATTTATCCTACTTTTGGTAAGTACTATTCCAGTTATATCCCCCTTCACATACTAAATATCCGACTGGTTTACTCCCAGCGTCATTTTGCCAACAGCTTCTTCTTATTATGCTGGTTTGTAATATCCATTGTTGTTTCCTGACCTGAGTTGATATGTTCTAAACATTAGGGTCTGGTATGTTGCTCTCTTGGGCCTCCCAGGGCCAATTCTCTCCTGATTAGTTCCACCACATACATAACAATTAGTTACATTTAGTGACTTAGCAATGTTCTCAGCAAGATTTACAAATAGATTTTTAGCCACTGTGGGAATTTCATATTTCGTTCCTGTTTCCATTTCATGACAAAATGACTTAAATAACAGTCTATGCTGCACCGATTCTCTTTTCTTTCATTTCAATATTAATAACTACACCTGGGTCTTCTCCAGGTCCATATATCTTAAGTCCAATTTTGGTTATTTTTTTCTGTTTCCAAATTTCTAAATTTATAAGGGTTAAATTTACTAAATTACAGGTACAGGTTGTACAATTATGGTCTGTTTGTACCCTTGTGATTGAAGCTTGTAAATCCCCACATTGGCTGTCATATCCCCAGCTTGCAGTATCCTAACATACACAAGACCATCCCCTTCTTCCACATAGGTGTGCTGACTGATATCTCACCGTTTGACTAGGTACATAATCAGGATTTATCTGACATTGACGTCCACCTCCACCTGGGCAAATATATTTTGGTTGATTACTATAGTATCATCTCCACTCTACACTCCCACAATTAATATCCAGATCATCATCTATAATATCGCATGCATCAAAAATTACCGATACTGATGTGCTCAAATTGGCCATATCCTTACTTATTCCAATTAATCTTCCTACTTCCGAATTTGTTTTCATTTCTACCCACTATTGATAAAGAAGTTCCTTTGGATCGTAACAAACAGTATCATTTTCCACCGAGCATTTCTTATATTGTGTTCCATTGTATATACAACTCCCGTTCTGTTTCCCTTTGCACTCGTAATAGGTGTGGTACATTAATGTTTTATTACTTACTCGTCCGTGCTGGGCGGTTCTTATGCACTCGGTGCAATTTTGATTACCTGTCACCAGGTTGGTGAGTCCGAGTAAAATCAGGAGAGGTCCGGTAAGGGATCTCATGGTCGGAGGCATCAGCTACAAGGGGTGCTCGTCCTTGACTGGCCTTACTTGGTCGCGACTGAGAATCCCCACCCGGTCTTGCCCTCTCCCCCTTCTCAAGCGGACTTCTTTATTTCGATGACAGTAATAAATCTTACCCACCAGAAATCTCCTATAGGAGTAGTCTGTCCACACTGAATGCAGAGGAAACTTCAGCTTTGAATTTGAAAACGTCCCTGTTAGCCTCTGTGGGAAATGATATATTTGTTACACAGGTTACACCTAACCCTCAATAATCATACAACATGGTTTACAGAGTGGACATAAACTTAGTCCTGCCCGATAATTGCTTAATGCTATAGTCTTTAATTCGTGATCATTTCTCATACGTTCATTCCCTTTTTAATGTTATTTTTGTGGTTCCAGGTTGTAAAATAACTTTCCAGTCTTTCATGGGTCCTTTTACTCGAGTCGCGTGCGTCCACCCCTTTTCCGCGGTCCAGATGGCAGTATCTGTAGTTAACAATACAACAAAGGGTCCTTCCCATGAAGGAACTAAAGTTTCTTTCTTCCAAGTTTTGATCAGTACCTTATCCCCTGGTTTGAATTGATGGATTGCAAACCCCAAAGGTAGGGTTTGTGCCATTATTCCTATATCTCTTAGTTCTTTCAACCTTTCTCCTAAAATGATAACATATTTCCGAATATTATAATCTTCCACTACATTGTTTCCCTCGGAGATAGGGCATGCCGTATAAAACCTAATATGGCGATAATCCAGTCTCACTGTGCGGTTTGATCCTTATGTTAAGAAGGGCTAGCGGTAAACATTTAGTCCATGGCATCTGTGTTTCAACCATTAGCTTCGCTAGCTCTTGCTTTATTGTTTGGTTTATTCTTTCTATTACTCCCAAACTTTGAGGATGCCATGGGGTATGATATTCCCATTTAATACCTAATGATTGGCACAAGGATTTTATAATTTTAGAAGTAAAGCGAGTGCCTTGATCAGAATCAATATATTGTATTATCCCATACCTGGGGATTAGGTGTTCTAGTAAAATTTTATCACCGTCTGAGCTGTCGCTCTTGCTACAGGATAGGCTTCGACCCATCGTGTTAAATGGTCTACTATAACTAACAAATATTTCAATCTTCCTATTCTTGGTAATTTGGTAAAGTCGACTTGAATCCTTTCAAACGGTCTATAAGCTAGTTTTCTTCCTCCCATGGCCACTTGTTGAAACACGGCCTTATTTGCCCTTTGACAAGTTAAACACCCTTGTGTAATTTGCCTTGCTATTTCAAAAAATTCCAATACAGCCAAACTGTTTAAGGAAATGATCACTTAACACTTTTGTACCCCAATGTGTTTGCGCGTGTAAGCGTTCTAATACCTGCCTAGCGTAAGCTTTTGGCAACATCTCTCGCTCATCAGGTAATGTCCATTTCCCTTGTTCCACTCTAGCTCCTATTTTCTCTAATTTTGCTTGTTCCTCCAGCGTAAACTTTTTCTCCTTTTCCTCTTATCCTCTTCCACTAGTGTCCTCCTTTGTTTGTGTATGATTAATTTTAACAGTTTCAATCCTCAAGGCTGCTTCCTGAGCCTCCTTATCTGCTAAATTATTTCCTCTAATTCGATAATCTAATCCCTTTTGGTGTCCCCTCACATGCACCACGGCTATTTCCTTTGGTTCTCTTAACACTTTTAAAATTTTACTATCAACTCCTGATGTATTAAGTTCTTTCCTTGAGTGTTAATCAGGCCTCTTTCCTCCCAAATTTTTCCAAAAGTATGGACTACTCCATATGCATATTTGGAATCTGTGAATATGGTCCCTCTTCTTTCTTTTAATAATTCCAGGGCCCTACATAAGGCATAAAGCTCACAAGCCTGAGCTGACCATGATGGACTCAGAGGTCCTGATTCCACAAGTTCTAAGTCCTTGTCAATTTTTGCATATCCTGATTTTCTCTTCCCTTCTATTACTTGGGAGGATCCATCTACAAACAATTTTTCTCCTCCCTCCAATTCAATATCTCTAAGATTGAGCCTTACTTTTGTCTGGGATTCTATAACTTCTAAACAATTGTGTTATAGCACTACTGCTTCTGAGGGTTCCCCAAACCGGAACTGAGCGGGGCTCTGGGCAGAGGTGACTCCTAATTCCAAATTAGGTGAATCTATCAAGATGGTTTCATATTTCAAAAGTCTACTATCTGTCAACCATTTCTCTGTCCTCTGTTGGAGGACATTCCTAACATTATGTGGCGTATATACCTTTAGAGGTACACTAAAGGTAATTTTCCTAGCTTCCTCTATCAATAATGCCATAGCAACTAGGGCTTGGAGACATGCTGGCCACCCCCTGCTCACCGAATCTAACAATTTGGATAAATATCCCACCAGTGTGTGTGGGTTTTTTGTGTTTTTTTTTTTTTGTTTTGTTTTGTTTTGTTTGGGTTTTTTTTTTTTTTTTTTTTTTCCATTCCCTTTTTAGTCTGTGGAGCTCTTAGGATTAAAATACCAGAAACCCGGTCAGGATCTGATTTCTTTTTTTTTCCTTTGCTTAACCAATGTCCCAAATATTTTACTTCTTGCTCTATAAATTGTAATTTCGAGCAGGACACTTTTAATCCCTTTTTCTCTAAAAAATTTAACAATCTAATGGTGGCTTTTCGGGTCTCCTCTTCAGTTTCTCCTGCTACCAGTAAATCATTCACATATTGTAATAATTTTTCCCTCCTCGTGTACTGTAAAACCTTGTAAGATTTTCTTTAAGGTCTGTCCAAACAAATTTGGTGACTCCGTAAACCCTTGTGGTAGCACTGTCCACCTTAATTGTTGTTCTTCGTCCTGTTTCGGGGTCTTCCCATTCAAAGGTAAAATAATCTCTGAACCCCTTATCCAAAAGACAGGCCCAAAAGGCATCTTTCAAATCTATTACACTATACCAAATATGTTTAGGAGACAGGTGACTCAATAAAGTATAAGGATTTGCCACGACAGGGAATTTGGTGATTGTTCGCCGATTCACGGCTCTCAAATCCTGTACCATCCTATATGTACCATCTGATTTCTTTACAGGGAGTATCGGGGTATTGTGGGGTGACATACATGGTTCCAAAGTCCCATTTTTTAGTAATTTATCCACAATAGGTTTTAGACCTCTCCGGCCTTCTATAGATATAGGATATTGTTTAATTCTAATTGGCTTATGAGGGTCTGTTATTTGTACCTTGATGGGTTCCATATCTAATCTCCCAACATCTCCTTCCTTATACCATACTTGGGGGTCAATTTTTTCCTCATCAAGTTGGGTTAAGGTACATAAGTTAATATATAACCGATCTCCTTGGTTCTGAATAGTTAGGTTTAGTTTTAAAATCAAGTCCCTCCCTAATAGGTTATATTCTGCTTCTGGTAATAAAAGTAAATCATTTAAACAAATTTTTGTCTCTGTCTCAATCTCTACTTCTTCTAAGATGGGGACTTTGAAGGGTTCTCCTTTTGCACCTGTTACTGACATCTGGGCTTTTCCTTTTCCTACCCCTTTTGGGAGTTTCTGAATCGTTGACCTTTCAGCTCCAGTATCTACTAAAAATAAAAATTCTTCTTTTTGGGGACCTACTAATAGTTTTATCAAGGGCTCTGTTGATGTTGAGGTCCCCAGAAGATACAGCCCCTAACACCCCTAATCCTCTTTGAACATTTTCTCATCCCATTCCCGTTTACGGCAGGTTTTCTGAACACGTCCCTTTTTGTTACAATAGTAACAGATGGGAATTGTGGGTCTGTCTTGATGAGATTGTCCCTGGGGTGGCTGTTCTGGTCTCTTATCTTTTTTTCTCTCCCAGCTGAGTCTTACTCCTCTGACTTTCCCTCACTGCTGCTACAAAAATTCTTGCCTCTGCTTCTTGTTTTTCTTCGTCCCTCCTGACATAAACCTTTTGAGCTTCTCTTAGTAATTCTTCCAACCCTCTCTCTTGCCAGTCCTCTATCTCCACCCAGAGGTACTTCCCGTAAAGGATACAAAGACGCTCTGGGTGCTCAGTTTGGGATCCTCCCCTTAGAGTTGAATTCGACCCTGGGGCCGTAGGGGAAGTCATCAAATTTGGTGACGGTATTTGACGGGTAGCTGGATTATACGGGGGAGGTAAGTGATCTAGGGGGTCCCAATCCTTCTTTTCCTTTTCCATGTTGTCGTGGTTTAGCCCCAGCCGGCAACTAAGCACCACGCAGCCGCTCGCTCACTCTCCCTCCCACAGTGGGACGGGGGAGAGAATTAGGAAAAACCTCGTGGGTTGAGATAAACACGGTTTAATAGGACAGAAAGAAAGAAGGGAACAATAATGATAATACCAACAAAGGAATGTATAAGAACAAGTGATGCCCAATACAGAAATTGCTCACCACCCCGTGATCGACAGCCCGTCCCCGAGCAGCGATTTCCGCCCCCCCGGCCAACTCCAGTTTATGTACTGGGCATGACGTCGTATGGTAGGGAATATCTCTTTGGCCAGTCTGGGTCAGCTGTCCCGGCTGTGTCCCCTCCCAGCTCCCCGTGCACCCCCAGCCTGCTCGCTGGCAGGCCAGCACAAGAAGCTGGACTGTCCTTGACGGCTCAGCAACAACCCAAAACATCAGCACATTATCAACAGTTCCTCATCCCAAATCCAAAACACAGTCTCACACTAGATTCTGTGAGGAAAACCAGCTCTATCCTGGCTGAAACCAGTACACATGTGTTGCTCCCCTACGGTCTTATTTTTCCCTACTCCTGTTTTAAGATGAAAAATGCCCACACAGGCCTTTATCCATAAACTAGCATACTCGCTCTCCTCTTGGCAAAACGGTTCCTTAGAATTTACATACAGGTTTAGCGCCTGACAAACCCAATCCTCAAATGACCCAAATACAGGCCAAAAAAACCGTGGGGTCTCAAGGGGTTCTTTGGCCATTTTACCATACAATATTTAACTAATTTCTCTTTTGTCTTCCCTTTTCCAGGGCCCTTATTATTCCAATGTTTTAACATTATTCCTAATGGAATCTCCGGAGGTATTTTTAGTAATTCGCTCCCTTTCTTCTGGTCCTGGATTCTCGATTTCGTCTGACCCATCTAGGAATTTTTACTGTGACAATTCCTACAGCCCTTGGTTACCAAGCAGAGTGTCTTGCAGGGGGTTTCAAACTTCCCACACACCTATGGATCCTATAAAAATCGCTTCGGTCCTTCACCGGCCAAGTCCCTCGCGGGAGATTGGAACCGCGGTTAGAAGGCCTCCACAATCGCTTCGGAACGAGGTTCCGTCTCAGTCACACTCTTACACACACAGGCAACCGAATCCCACCCAACCGAACGGTATACACCTTAAATACTTACAACCCCGTCGTCTTCGTTCGGATCTTCGCGCGCAGAATTACGGGCAAAATAAACTGCTGCAGCCGGCAAGGGAGCTCATAAAAAATCAAATTCTTTGCTTGCCCCTATTTGGGTTCAGGATGGTGTTAGTCCCGACCCGACCCGATCAGGAGCCACCAAATGGTGGGGCGCCCCTCCTAGATCAAGTCAGAATTCAGGAACCAAGACCATCCCGGACGAGTCCCCAGTTGTGATAAATGATTTAGTCCCAAACAGGATTCCAATTTAAGTTTGCAATTTATTAAACAAATAGAGGCAAGCAAACAGCGCTGGGTGCGTCGGGAGTCTCCGCTCCACCAAGACGCACACCTTCACTTCTTACAATTCCTTCCTTTATACTTCTCTAGGCTTCGTTTCTTGCCTTTCTCCGCCTTTTTCTTGGAAGACGACTCTTTCTTTAAGTACGTCACCACTTCCCCGGTCTGCGCATGCTTCATCTTTTTCTAGGTGGTCATCCGGTGGTCGTTGGGAGGAAGATGCTCCTCTTCGTCAGTGCACTGTACGTGACCTCACCTGTGCAGGTGCTCCGTTATTCTACTTATATTATGCTACCTTATTTGGCTATACATTTTCTTGACATTTCTGCGGTTATTTACAACACTGGTTTGCACTAGTATATCAGGAACTAACTTACATATCAGGAGGCTACATAAGTTACACATATCAAGGGAGTTACCCAAACTATACTTATCAGGAAGTTACATAAAGACTACCACTCCCCTGTTTATGGTCATGCCCTACATATATTCCTTTATTTCAATATAAATGACATTTGCTTCAAGCTTATATTCACTAGATTTTCTTTACACGAATCGCTCATTCCTCACAGTTTCAGGGACAATGGAGCTTTTCTTAGTAGCGGGAAGAGCAAGAAACCTCCACAAATTACAGCTGGGAAGGTTCTGTCTGGATGTGAGAAAAAATAATCCTCACTGAGAGGGTAGTCTTGTGCTGCAAGAGATCACCCAGAGGGAGTCTGGATTATCCCATGGCTTTGTGTTTCAAGGAGCAGCTGGTGAGGGTGGAGAGCCATCAGTGAAGGCATAGAAATGCCAGGGTGAGAGCTAGGTGGGAAAGCAAGATGGCTGTCAGCAAGCTGAAGGGAAAGAGGTGAGGCATGGGACAGTGTAGGGCAGCCTGCATAGAGATGGCCAAGGGTTCTAGCAAGACCGAGAGGTCCAAAAGGACTGAGGTCTTTGTCGTCTTGACTATAGCAGCTGTCTCTACCACCAGGGCCAGTGAGACAAAACTTTATTCTTCTCTTCTCAGAAACTGCCTTCCCAGGACCTGGGCTCAGGGTTTGGCCTTGCCTGCTTCATAAAACGAACCAAGGGTTTTCTCAGCATTACAGCCACCTGTGCAGTGCCCTTGCCTACCTGCAGTCACCGTCTCCAAGTATCTGCTCTAATGAGTCAATGAGGAGCCTTTGGCAGTAATGGGTCTCATTAAGTCCCATTAATGCTTCAAGGTATTTTGGGGTTTGCTTCTGGCTTTGACTTCTTGAGAGGTTTGTTCAGTCTTCTCCCAGTATCTGAGGTTCACGGACTGAGCCCCAAATACACCATGGGGCTCCTTAAAACACAGAAAGCCCTAACAAGTCATGCCTCTTCCTGTAACGTTCTCCACGTCTGCAAGACTCGTATAGCTAATCTGAGTTGTTTCATAGCGTGGTTAAGAAGGAAGATTTCAAAGTGCACCTAATAAAGTTATTTTTAATTTTAAAGGCGGTATTTTGTTAATTTCAGTTTAAAGAAGTGATAGAAGCATTATCCAACTGATATGGATCCTGAGTGTCAGGAGCGTCTCCTGAGGAGGTCTGGACAGGTAGGAAAAGCAGTCCCTTGAGATCTGACACTGGGTGGACAACCTTGCTCCTCACCTCCCCAGACTCCCCACCTGTCGTTGGCCACCTGGGATTTACATCACTTTCCCTTCATCAGACTTCTCTGAACTCTGGGAGCTGAATGTTAGAGCTCCATTGCACCATCTCCCACCCACTTTCCTTAGAGGACTGGCTGCACACAGGCACAGAAGGATGTTTCCCATTTGCAAGCAAAGCAAAGTAAAGCACGATCAAGTGTCTTAAGCAATAAAACACTCCTCAACCATATACTAAGTACAAGCTGCCTCTAATGAGGTCGCCTTTCTACAAGGGATGATCTTACGAGAAATGTTTTAGATAGATAGATAGATAAAGGTAGATACAATTAAAAGAGTTGGCTAAAGATACCGTTATACTACTGAAAGACAGGCAGGCTTTTAGTCCCTGAAGCTCAAAGCAGCAGTGTGGGTGGGAAGTATCTGAATGAACAAAGAGTAAGGGAAGGAGAACAATGGAAAGGGCCTTTGTCTAGACAGTCTGCTGAAAACATTACTTCAGAAATGGTCATTGTATCAGCACAGGTGAAAATATATGAAAGATTAGAATTATTAACTACAAAAGACATTAACCACTTGATCCAGTGTGGCCTGGCAGCAAAGGCAGCCAGCAGTGTCCTGAAGTGTATAAAGAGGAGCCTCGCCAAAAGAGTGAGGGAAGTGGTTGTCTCCCCATGCTCATTGCTTGTTAGACCACCTGTAACCAATTATATCCAGTTTTAGGGCCCCAGTTCAGGTGTACTGATCTGGCTGGGATGGGGTTACCTTCCTTCATAGCAGCCTGTGTGGTGCTATGTTTTGCATTTGTGCCTTAAACAGTGTTGATAACACACCAGTGTTCTGGCTATTGCTGAGCAGTGTTTGCACAGTGTCAAGGCCGCCTCTGCTCCCTCCCAGTGAGTGGGCTGCAGATGGGCAAGAACAGCTGACCCCAACTGACCAAAGGGATATTCTCTAACGTACGACGTTGTGCTGAGCAATAAAAGCTGGGACAGAGGAAGAAGGAACTAGAATTTTTTTGTTACAGGAATCACTTCCTAGTTCACATGCAATCCATTGCATAGCATTAGTAAAAGGCCTTAGACCTTCATGAGCGGTGAACTTTCACCTAGCTACTGATGAAGTTCTACTGAACTCTTACTTAGTCGCGTGAGGGAAGGCCCTGAAACTGGTGTAAATTAGAAAGATAAGATAGCCACATCCATCAGCAGAGGTTGTCTCATCGAGAAACGAAAAAGAACGGCCCGCTTGGAGACAGTGAAAGGATCCAATGAGGAAAAAGGAGACCCCAGACCCAAATACTCCAACTGGACTAAACCGTCTCACAAGGGGAGGGGAGCTTAGACTGTAAGGGTATAATTGTCCAGAGAGTCTCTGGTTCGGGGTCCGTCTCCAGAGGCACTCAGCTCAAGCTGTTCTTCACCACTGTACCGCTTAATAAATTCAACTGGTATACGTCATGTCAGAGATTCTGCTTCAGGAAACCTAGGGTTGAGCCTGAGGGAAGAGAAAGCACCCAAGAGAGACTCTGTGTGTGTGTGTGTGTGTGTGTGTGTAGAGTCGAAAGGCGCACACGTCGGCTCACTGGAGTCTCCTGCTGCAAAGGGACTCCAGACCCAGCAGTTAAAGTCTCGGGTGGTGTGTGTGCAACTCCTTGATTGGTGTGTGAATGCTCAAGCAGCGGCTTCTCCATTAACGTTTTGTCATTCAAAGAGTCTTCTGTGTGGAGACTGGCTGGGCATCATTTTTGCTTGTGGGAGGTGGTGAGTGGTTGCCTTTGCGTTGCTTATTATTATTATTGGTTGTTGATTTTTTAAAAATCTCTTTCTTTCACCTGCTAAGCTGTCTTTATCTTGACCCACAACTTTCCGTGCTTTATTTCTTCCTGTTCTCTCTCCTGTCCCAGTGGGGAAGGGGAGGAAAGAGTGAGCGGCTGCGTGGCTGCCGGGCTATTGGCCAGAGTCAATCCACCACATCAAGGAAGACGTTGACAACTGGGAGTGACTTCAGTGGGAGGCTGCCAAGATGCGCAGGGGCTGCAGCACTTGCCTGGGGAGCAGAAACTGAGGGAAAGGGCTGCCTTCGGCCTGGGAAAGGGAAGGTCTGGGGAACCTCATAGCAGCCAGCCAGTCCCTGCAGGGAGGTTTTCAGGAAGATGGAGCCAGTCTTGTCACCGTGGTGCTTGGCAGGACGATAATAGACGATAGTCAAATGTTGAAATAAGGAATGTTGAGGCTGGAGATAGGGACAATCTTTCTCTCCATAAGGGCATCCAAACATTGAAGCAGGTTTCCCAGAGATGTTTTCCTGTCTTTGTCCTTGGACATTTTCCAGCCCCCATGTGGCAAAGCCTTGAGCAAAGTGGTCTGACTCCGTAGCCGATTCTGCTGTGAGCATGAGGTTGGACTGGAGACCTACTGAGGTCCCATTCAGGAGAGTGGAAAACTAAATGATGCTGTGGTTCCTTCCTCTCTAGGTGTGCCCTTGATGACAGTAGGGAAAGCTGTCAGGTTCCCCGTGACCATGGAAGTAAGTCAGATGCTGGCATAGTCAGATCAGCTGAAGTTGTCTTCTCCTCCTCCAGGCAGTGTTGCTCAGATGCAGGACTGCTTCACAGGTATCCCCAAACAGCCCTGGTTATTTCCTTTGCTTCACCATTCATTCCCTTTTCATTCTTTTCCCACCTCTCAAGTCCTGCTCTTTAACCATCCTTATCCCCACCCATGCAAAAAGCCAAGGACTTTTCACTGTTTATCCAGTGGCCCTGCATTTGCTCACTTTGAACCCTCCTTTGGTGTCTCTGCGGTGGTTACTGTGGTGCTTTCTACCTCGCATTGCAACTCAACTTAACGCTAGTACTCTTTTCTTCTCTGTAGTGTCCTGCAGCTACTTAAGTTCTGATCTTGTTAGAGGCACCACGACTCAGGATGGCCGTTGGCACGCATACTTTAAAAGCTGGACTGTTGGAGGTTCAGTCCAGAGGGACCTTGGCACACCTGGGATTTGGCCAGCAGAAACCTCAAGGTTTTGAAGGAAAAGCTCAGAAACAACTCCATGCAGCAGCATGGACAGGGACCTGACTGACTAAGGAGTGTCCTGAGGTGAAGTATCTGGGAACTGTGACAATGCCATATGAGTCAGTGGTTCTCACATTTCGAAAGGAGAGTGGAGTGTCTGGAGGAGGTCTGCCAACTTGAAGTGAAGGGCCTAAAGGATGAGCTGTGGGGAGAGTCTGAGGGAGCTGGGTGTCTGTAGCCTGCTGAAGTGGAGGCACGGGTTTACCTAGCAAGAGCCTGCACCTGCCTGGAGGGATAACGGAGCCAACCTGTTTTCTGCAGTCACCATTGATACGACAGAAGGAACAGCCACAAGCTGCCTCTTGGGAGCTTTAGGCTGAACCTCAGGAAAAATAAAATGGACTAGGAGGAGCGTTGCCATGATCTCCACCTTTGGAGCTCTTCAAGTTTCAGCGCCGCAAAGTCACGGCCAGCCTGGAGGCTGGACTAGAGACCCCCTCGCAGCAGTCTCTTTCCCAACAGGCCTGTGCCTTGCCACATGTCATATGAGAAGAGACTAAGCTGGAGGAGAGGGTCTCTACATCACAGGACAATTCAGGGTGGAAGGAGGGTCAGGAGGTCTCTGGTGTTGCACTGGCTCCAAGCAGGGCCAGCTCTGAGGTCAGACCAGCTTGCTCGCTAAATGCCAGAATCCGGAGAAAGAGTTTACACATGAACCAGGCATCTGTGCCGCCGTTACAGAAATGGAGACAAGGCCTTTGACCAGCTCCCTGAACACAGCTATTGGTACGTCATGCCCCCTGAGAACATCCATCCTCCCGGGAACATCCATCTTCTTGTCCAAAGGAGTGGGATCCTTATGCAACTATCCTGCCATATCTCCAGACCATGGGGTGCTTTACACTGTAAACAGAACTGAAGGAAAGCCTCTGACTTGGGTACGGTCAACTGAATTGCTAAAAGAGGGCAAGATGGAGGGATCTCGGAGCTTCCAGGTTCTTCCTGAAGATAGAAGGCCTCAGATATAGGAACAGAAGATAACAGTTTTGAACTAGCCTAGGCTTTAGATCATTTCACATGTGATGGCTCTGCTCCATCCTTTCAGTCATTGGCACCCAGAAACCTCATCTGCTTTTCCTTCCTCTCCTCCCAAAAGCTGATCAAGTGATGGGAAGAAAGGAAGGAGAAAGGCCCTAGGCCTCTGTGACTCACCTGGGCTCTGGCACTTGGAGGGCCACAGTGTCATCCATTGTACACCCCATAAAGAATCAAGCTGGGAAGTGACTCTTCACGTACAAGTGAACAAGGTCGATGCACAGGCAAGGCTGTGTCTGGAGACCAGTACACCTAGAGCATCGATCAAGCTGGGGCTGAAACTCAGGCCTGGTCTTCAATGGTCTCCTGGGCCCATGGACAGAGGTGTGGATGGACCCCCCAGGGTCCTGAAGGCCTCTGGATGCTCTCAGGGCCCTGACACTGCCCCCATGGGATCCCACCTGCCAGTGCCCTCAGTAGGCCAAGTTCTCATTCCCGCATGTGCAGGGTCTGTGCTCGGCTACTCTCCTTCCCCGCTTCTGTGCAGATCTGGGAGACCACAGTTTCATGGTGACTACAACCAAGGCTGAAACTGGTCTTCCCATCCCTGACCAACTTTTCCTCTTTTGGGAGTACAAGGTCCAGGTGAGCCTCAGACTGGGTGGCACAGTTAGAAGCTGACCCACACACAAGATCCCGCCTAACCTGTTGCATGTCCCATAGAGAACATCCACACATCTGACCTGCTCTGGTAGCAAGCAGGGCATCCTCCACTTCTCGCCTTCCCTGTTAGTCTCGCCTAAAGATGTTGTATCTCCGTCAGTCACAAAAGCTGTGGGAGCTGTCCTTTTCCATCTTGGCTCTTGCTCCCCTAACGTCACAGCTTTGCGATGGCATGTTGTCCTCCTGCTGTCTGTGCTCCAGGCTGTGGGCTTTGGTGCACATTAGGCCTGTAGCACCTCAGATGTGGCACCAGGGCCAAGGGCAGATTTGTCACATGGACACCTGATACCAAAAGATTGGCCCTCTTTGTGTGGAAAGGCTTCACAGCCGATGTGTGCTGGAGTGGATGGCAGGAGGCAACATAATGATGAAGGAGGTTCTCACAACGAGAGCAAAAGCTGCAGTCCCCAAGACCAGACAGAAAACGGCCTTGGGCTGTGCAGCCCTGGCAGGAGAGGGGTTTGCTGTCCCAGGTGACTCTTGCAGCAATGCGTGGGGCCTGTGACAGAGGTGAAGCCGATCTCCAAGAAGGACAAGCTGCTGCTGAGAAAGTCCCCGGGGGAGGACAGCCTGTCATCCAGCCACACTGTGGACATCATGCTGGGGGCTGACTGGCTAGATAGCAGCTCTGCAGAGAAGTACCTTAGGGTCCTGGAGGGCAAGCAGCTGAGCATGAGCCAGCCAGGCAGCCTCGCAGCAAAGGCCAGCAGCCTCCTGGGCTGCATTAGGAAAAGCATTGCCGGCAGATGGAGGGAAGTTAACCTTCTCCTCCACTGAGCACCGGTGGGCCACATCTGGAGTGCTGTGTCCAGTGCTGGGCTCCCCAGTGCAAGAAAGTTGTTGACCTGCTAAAGCAAGGCTATCAAAGGGCCACAAAGCTGATTTAAGGGACCGCAGCATCTTCCATAGGACGGAAGGCTGAGAGGTCTGGGACTGTTAAGCCTGGAGAAAAAATTGCTCAGGAGTCTGGAGTAATAGGGCACGGACTGTGGCAGGGCTTCAGGCCAAAGACCTTTATTGTTAGCGTAGCGTGCTTTTTATACAAATACAGCCCGTTCACGCACCTAAAAGTGCTACCCGGTTGGCTATTGCTTTAAGTCCACGCGACTCTCACAGAGGCAGGATTGGTCGCCTCTGTATGTCCACGCGCTCCTTTGCTTCTTCTTAGTTGTTTACCACAGCTCCTTCTCTTCAAGGTTGAGCCCTGCAGGTGTCCGGCTGTTTACCAGCTTCTCAATGCCACAGCTCCTTCTCCTTAAGGTCGAGCCATGCAGGGTGATCCCAATATCACCCCCTTTTTGTTTATCTATAAACAAAACCTGATGGTTCATTCGCAACCCGAGGACTGTGAGGAAGATGGACCATCTGTACATTCTTTTATCGTCCTGCACCACGAACTCAGCCCAGCAGTCGGTAGGTGCCAGCTTTACGTGGGCGTCCCCACGGAGGCAACGGTGGCCTTGCCGTACACCGGCCCACTGCCCTTTGGGAAATCCCGGTATTTATACATTTGCAGAGGAACGAGTTTCGACACACGTGGCCAGCGAGTGTCAGAACACGCCTTGGTTGCCACCTTTCAACACAGAGAGCCTATGGCATACGCGCCCGCTGGCCAGACGTGCTGCACGTGCCCCAGCCACCCTGTCTGTTGGTTCGTAGGCTTTGTTCATGTGGCATATTACCGTAATCCAGCAGTCACATATCAACCATGCTCAAGCCAATAGCAGAATGTTACAAGGCAAACAAAATTGTGAATTGTGCTTTATATTCCTCCGTTACTGCATGCCTTCCCCATCCTCCCCTAACCTTGATCAACTTTCTTATCTCTTGGGCTGTTTTCTCTCACCCAGCATAGTATCTGTTTCTTACCCAGCCATCCATTTTCTGATATTCTAACTGCAGTTTTCTCACAGGCCAAAATTCCATCTGTTAACCCCTCCGTATGTATACGATAATTGGCGATAATTTCCATTTCTGCCGACAAGCTAACTATTGCTTTTTCTAGCTGAGATAAACGTCTGAGTCCCAAACAGGATTCCAATTGAAGTTTACAATGTATTACATTATATACATTAACCACTCTGCTAGACTTAGGCTTGCGGTCATACAAGGATACGTAGGACAGAAGGTTACACTTCATCACACGAATCAGATGAACATATTTCACATAGCTGTACTACTCCTCGTGATGGGAAAAGCGCCCGTACAAAGCTATGATAACCTTTATTATATCTCACCAAGGGATTTGTAGTTATAGAGTGCTTTGCCCTAAAAGCTTTCCATGTTCCTCTAATGATACCGCTAATTTCAGTCTGATTAATTATCTGTGTTATAAATGATTTAGTCCCAAACTGGATTCCAATTCAAATGTACAATTTATTAAGCGAATAGAGGCAAGCAAACAGCGCTGGGTGTGCCGGGAGTCTCCGCTCCACCAAGACGCACGCGGTACAGTTCCTGTTCCTGGTTTATATCCTGTCCGTTAATACATATTCATGAACAGGCGTGTCTTCTTTGGCGCATGCCCTCTTCTCCTTCTAGGATCTTCTCGAATCTTCCTCAGCGTGATCCTGTTCGCTAATACATATTCATGAATAGGCGTGTCTGCTAATACATATTAATGAACAGGCGTGTCTTCTTCAGAGCGTACCCTCTTCTCCTGCTAGAGTCTTCTTGAATCTTCCTCGGCGTGCCCCCAGGATGACCCCAAACCGTATGCATGCACTTTCTTTACACAATACTATGCGGTCAGTGGTCAAACTGGTTTGAGCTGATATACCAGCCAAGTAGTTTAACTTTCTCCTGTAAAATACCCCTTTTTATGGTGCAGGAGAAATCCATAAAAGTCCAGAAGGTTACACTTCATCACACGAATCAGATGAACATATTTCACAATCCCCCATCTTTTTCTTTATAGTATTGATTCGTGTTTTCGTTTCCAATTGAGTACTGCAGATATCTGCATTCCTTGTATAACCGAGTAGATTAATCTAGTAACAATTCCCCACATATCCCCAATACAACTATCCCGATTTTAGTAAGCCAATCACCACCCATAAAATCTCCCCAAAATCCTCCTAGATTGATTCCATTCCAAGTTTATCTCTCAGGAGGCCATTCGTTATACACCTGGACTCCTAGTCGCTCTCCCTAATTTATGGGTAACAGGAAAAAACTAGGTTTTATTGTTGATTACACGTACGGGCTGTACAATTAGAAAAGGTCCTCAGTTTTCCCATTTTTCTGGGGTAAACCCCAGCTGGACTTGTTCCAATATTGACTACAGTTATTTGCCGTAGTCAGAGTCAAGGAACTCACCCCAAGTAGAACTAGAAGAGGTCCGGTCAGGGCCATAGTGGTCGGCGGTCACAGCCCAAAGGGGTTGCAGCCCTTGGCAGACCCTTTTTAAGCCGCAACACCAGTTCCCCTCCGGTCTTGCCCTCTTCCTTCCTTTAAGGGGGTGCTTTCTTAGTACCCAAATTAATTGAGCACTGCTTGTGAAGGCCAGAGCTTTGCTAGATCAGTGGTTTGTCCAGACCTGAGCACTTGCCCGAGCCTGGCGATCCTCTTTATTTGCAAGGCTTTATGGCTACAGAAAACTGCCAGTTAGCCTGCAGTTCTTACAAATAAACACCACCTTCTACACCAAGGACAAATTCTAGTTCCAGCTCCTTTTTCCTGTTCTTCTTTTGCCAACAACTCCTTCCGATGATACTCGTTTGGAGTACCCATTGTTGTTTCCTATTACCCTTTCCCATTGTTTTCCAAACTTGGGGATTACTTATATTGCTCTCCATAGCTTCCCATGGCCATCGTTCACCTCGATTTGTTCCACCACAAACGTAACAATTAGTTATATTCAATGACTTAGCAATGTTTTCAGCAAGATTTACAAGTAGATTTTTAGCAACTGTGGGAATTTCATGTTTCACTCCTGTTTCTATTACAGGAGTAGCCGCAATAAAATTCCCACAGCAATTTAGTCAGATGTGACCTTCCACTCCTTCCCTGGACCTTTCACTCGCGACACATGTGTCCATCCTTTTTCAGCAGTTCTCACAGCTGTTTCTGTAGTGAATAAAACAAGGAAAGGTCCTTCCCAGAGGGGAGATAGGTTTCCTTCTTTCCATGTTTTTATCAGAATTTTATCTCCTGGTTCTAACTGATGAATTGCAAATCCTAAAGGTGGTGTTTGGGCCACCATCCCAATCTCTCTTCATTCTTTTAATCTTTTTCCAATGGTAATTATATCTTGTTGGATACTATGATCCTCAATTACATTGTTCCCCAGAGGCATTCCTTGAAAATAAGGCATGCCATAGAACATTTCATATGGCGATATTCCAGTCTCACTGTATGTTTTTGTTAAGTGCCAATGGTAAACATTTCGTCCAGGGCATTTGTGTCTCAATCATTAATTTAGCCAATTGTTGTTTTATTGTTTGATTCATTCTTTCTACCTTCCCTGAGCTTTGTGGGTGCCACAGAGTGTGGTATTCCCACTGAATACCTAATGATTGACATAATAGTTTTATTATTTTAGAAGTAAAGTGTGTGCCCTGGTCAGAATCAATGTACTGGATTATCCCATATCTAGGTATCAAATGTTCTAATAAAATTTTTACCACCATCTGTGCCATAGCTCGTGCTACAGGGTACGCTTCTACCCACTGTGTTAAATGATCTACTATTACCAATAAATATTTTATCCTCCCTACCTTAGGCAATTCAGTGAAATCGACTTGTACTTTCTCAAAAGGTCTGTAAGCTGTTTTTCTCCCTCCCGTGGCTGCTTGTCGAAACACTGTCTTATTTACCTTTTGACAAATTAAGCAACCTTGTGTAATTTGCTTTGCTATTTCAAAAATTCCAATACAACCAAATTGTTTAAGAAAATGATCACTTAACGCTTTTGTACCCCAATGTGTTTGTGCATGCAAACGTTCTAATAATCGCCTGGTGTAGGCTTTTGGCAGCATTTCTCGCCCATCGGGCAGTGCCCATTTTCCTTGTTCTAATTTAGCTCCTATTTTCTTCAATTTTGTTTGTCCTTCTGGGGTAAACTCCTTCTCTCTTTCCTCTCGTCCTTCTTTGCTGGTGTCCTCCTTTGTTTGTATGACATTAATTTTGGCAACTTTAGTCCTCAAGGCTGCTTCCTGGGCCTCTTTAGCTGCTAAGTTATTTCCTCTAGTTCGGTAATCACCAAAAGTCCCTTTTGGTGTCCCCTCACATGTACCACTGCTATCTCCTTTGGTTCTCTTAACGCCTTTAAAATTTTTACTATTAATTCTTGATGTATTAAATTCCTCCCGTGAGTATTAATCCAACCTCTTTCTTCCCAAATTTTTCCAAAAGTGTGGACCACCCCATATGCGTATTTAGAATCTGTAAATACAGTCCCGCTTCTTCCTTTTAATAATTCCAGGGCCCTACATAGGGCATACAGCTCACAAGCCTGAGCTGACCATGATGGACTCAGAGGTCCTGATTCCACAATTTCTAAGTCCTTGTTAATTATTGCATATCCCGATTTTCTCTTCCCTTCTACCACTCGGGAGGAGCCATCTATAAACAGCGCTTCTCCATTTTTCAACTCAGCATCTCTTAGATCTGGTCTCACCTTAGTCTGGGTCTCAATTACCTCTAAACAGTTATGTTGTAATTCCTCTGATGGTTCTCCAAACAAAAATTGTGCTGGACTCTGAGCAGAAGTCACCCTCAGTTCTAAGTCAGGGGAGTCTATTAGTATTGCTTCATACTTTAGGGTCCGGCTGTCCGTTAACCATTTTTCTGCTTCTTGTTGTAAAACATTTCTGACATTGTGTGGGGTATACACTTTTAAAGGAGCACTAAAGGTAATCTTCCTAACTTCCTCTATTAATAATGCTGTAGCAACCAAAGCTTGGAGACAAGCAGGCCATGCTCTGCTTACTGGATCAAGTAACTTAGAACAATGCCCCATGGGTTTTTTGGATTCCTGCCCAGTCTTGAGTAAGAACTCCATATGCTGTCTGGCTTGATGTATTCACAAAGAGATAGAAAGGTTTTTCTAGATCTGGGAGGCTCAATACAGGTGCTTGTATTAATGCCCTTTTTACTTCCTCAAATCTCTGATCATCTTCAATAAACCACTTAAGTTGGTTATTAGTTAATTTTTCATATAAGAATTTTACTTTATCACTATAATTTTCAAGCCATGGTCTACAATATCCTACTAATCCCAGTATTTGCCTAATTTCCGTTTTAGTCTGTGGGGGTCTTAAGGATAGAATCCCAGATACCCTATCAGGATCTAACTTCTTCCTTCCCTTACTCAGCCAATGTACTAAATATTTTACTTCTTGTTCTACAAACTGTAGCTTTGATCGGGACACCTTTAATCCCTTTTCCCCTTGAAAATTTAACAATTTAATGGTGGTTTTTCGGATCCCCTCTTCAGTTTCTCCTGCTACTAATGAATCGTCCACATATTGCAATAATTTTACCTCCTTAGGTATTGTGAAATCTTGTAGAATTGTTTCTAAAGTTTGTCCAAATAGATTTGGTGACTCCGTAAACCCTTGTGGTAACACAGTCCATCTTAATTGTTGTTTTTGTCCTGTTTCGGGGTCCTCCCACTCAAAGGCAAAATAATCTCTGGATGCCTCATCCAGAGGACAGGCCCAAAAAGCATCTTTCAAATCTATTACACTATACCAAGTATGTTTGGGAGATATATGACTCAATAAAGTATAAGGATTTGCCACCACAGGGAATTTAGTGATTGTTCGCTGATTTACAGCTCTTAAGTCCTGCACCATCCTGTATGACCCATCCGGCTTTTTTACGGGAAGAATGGGCGTGTTACAAGGTGACATACATGGTTCTAGGGTTCCTTTTACCAAAAGTCTGTCAACTACAGGTTTTAATCCTTTTCGACCCTCCATAGGTATAGGGTATAGCTTGATTCTAATTGGGCAGTGCGGATCTATTATTTGAATGCTTATGGGGTCCATTTTGTCTTTCCAGTTTCCCCTTCCTTATACCACACTGAGGGGTTAATAGCTTCTTCATCCTCTTGTGTTAAAGTGTATAATTTAATCTGCAATTTGTCCCCTTGACTCTGAATGCTCAAGTTTAACTTCAAAATCAAATCCCTTCCTAATAAATTGTATTCCGCTTCAGGGAGCAAAAGTAAATCATTAAGACAAATTTTCTTTTCTGTTTCTACTTCTACATCTTTCAATATATTTACTTTAAAAGGCTCTCCTTTTGCTCCTGCTACTGACACGTAACTCTTCCCTTTTTCTATTCCTTTTGGAAGTTTTTGAATGGTTGACTTTTCGGCCCCTGTATCCACTAAAAATAAAACTTCCTCTTTATGGGGACCAATCAATAATTTTATCAAGGGCTCTGTTGATGTTGAAGTCCCCAGAAGATAGAGCCCCCGACACCCCTAATCTTCTTTGAACATCTTCTCATCTTGTTCCCGCTGACGGCAGTTCTTCTGAACATGTCCCCTCTTGTTACAGTTACATGCAGCCGGAGGTCGATCTAATTCCAGTGCTGTTGGTGGTGGAGATAGGGGCAACGGTGGTACAGAGAGAGGTACTACGGCCACCGGAGGGGGAGCCGCCGCCGGAGATGGATTATTAGAACATGGAGGCGGTAGGTTATCCAGTGGCTCCCATTTATCATCTTTTTCCTTTTCACTTTTCCCCTCTTCTTCTTCCTCAAACTTTTCATCTGTTTTTAATGTAAGTATTGAGGCTGGAAAAGAACGTAAAGTTCTGTCCCATAATCCTGCATAATCACTTTCCTCCTGACTAAAAGGTTCCTTTGAATTAACATATATATTTAAGGCCTGGCAGATCCAGTCTTCAAAAGATCCAAAAACGGGCCAAAAGACATGTGGTCTCAAAGGTTCTTTTGGCCATTCTACCATACAATATTGAACTAATTTTAATTTACTTTTTCCTTTTCTGGGGCCCCTATCATTCCAATTTTCAATCATTATTCCTAATGGACTCTCCGGAGGTATTTCTAGTAATTCGCTCCCTTTCTTGTGGTCCTGGGGTCTCGATTTCGTCTGACCCATCTAGGAATTTTTACTGTGGCAATTCCTACAGCCCTTGGCTACCAGTAAGAGTGTCTTGCAGGGGGTTTAGGACCTATCACCCACCCACGAATCCTATAAGAATCGCTTCGGTCCTTCACCGGCCAAGTCCCTCGCGGGAGATTGGAACCGCGGTTAGAAGGCCTCCACAATCGCTTCGGAACTAGCTTCCGTCTCAGTCACACTCTTACACACACAGGCAACCGAATCCTACCCAACCGAACGGTATACACCTTAAATACTTACGACTCCGTCGTCTTCGTTCGGATCTTCGCGCGCAGAATTACGGGAAAAATAAACTGCTGCAGCCGGCAAGGGAGCTCATAAAAAATCAAATTCTTTGCTTGCCCCTATTCAGGTTCAGGATGGCGTTAGTCCCGACCCGACCCGATCAGGAGCCACCAAAAGGTGGGGCGCCCCTCCTAGATCAAGTCAGAATTCAGGAACCAAGACCATCCCGGACGAGCCCCCAATTGTTATAAATGATTTCGTCCCAAACACGATTCCAATTCAAATTTACAATTTATTAAGCGAATAGAGGCAAGCAAACAGCGCTGGGTGCGCCGGGAGTCTCTGCTCCACCAAGACGCACGCGGTACAGCTCCTGTTCCTGGTTTATATCCTGTCCGTTAATACATATTCATGAACAGGCGTGTCTTCTTCGGCGCATGCCCTCTTCTCCTGCTAAAGTCTTCTCGAATCTTCCTCGGCGTGCCCCCAGGATGACCCCAAACCTTATGCATGCACTTTCTTTACACAATACTATGCGGTCAGTGGTCAAACTGGTTTGAGCTGATATACGAGCCAAGTAGTTTAACCTTCTCCTGTAAAACACCCCTTTTTATGGTGCAGGAGAAATCCATAAAAGTCCAGAAGATTACACTTCATCACACGAATCAGATGAACATATTTCACACCTCTAAGTATGGATCTGCATGTGGCCCACAATCTAGTAATGTTTCTTGCATATGGACCACCCCTGATCATAAAAGACGTTTTAAACAATGGGTGAAGAGACCCCATTATACCATGTCATTGGAACCAGACAGGCTATGGAATTGTATAAACAAGATAAATTGTTACAATATGGATGATTATCTATGGATACCGTTTGCCTCAGACCTCCATCACGCCTTAAGAAGTATATGCCTGTGCCACAATTACAGTGCTCCAATCCCTAGCTTACAGACAGCATGTCCGATAGAATCCTCTAAACACATGGCTAGTAAATGTAGGATTCCTTCCCAACATTATAAAAAACGGATGCAAGACTCATGAGCCAGTAGTAAAGAGCACAAGTACCACTCTAATGTATCCTGCACTGCTTGAGACCGTATGGGTATGTTCTAATGAAGAGATATCAGATTACAGTCAACCCTATTGGGATGGGTTAGAATGCACTTTAGGAATTCCACAAGTTTATCTCCCATAATAGCTTTTAATCATACTCAGGAGTCATTCACTGTAGTCATTCATGAAACCAAGAGGGTACAGAACAAAGAGAAATGTATTGCCCTCCGTGTCACGGCCAAGCTATTATACAGCAGGGATGAGAGTAAGCTTAGCAATGGGATTGTTTTGGACTTCTTCGGCTGTGATAATTGAAAATTGATTATATCTAGAAAATCTACCATGGCAAGGAGAGACTCTAGCTAATTGTATGCAGCCAGCCAGCAAGGCTAAGCAACACCCAGCTTGTACCCACGAGCAGCCTCACAGATGACTTTAGAAAATCAATTAGCATTGAATATGGTACTACTAAAGGAGAACAGCGTTTGTGGATGGCTGAATAACACCTATCCTGGCAAAACCTGCTGTCAATTCCAAATGTGTCCGCTACTCTGCATCAAGCTAGAGATGAAATGCAAAAAACTGTGGACCAAACCCATGAGCTCAATGAGAAGATGAAACCAAGCAACTGGCAATGAACGAGGTGGATTTAAAATATTTTCAGTTGGCTCAGATTAAAAGTTAGTGGATGGGATCATAGTCTAACCCAGTATGTATTAATGTTTATCATAATGATTGTTATTGTCCGTATTTGATTGTCACGTGTGAAATCTATGATAACTAGAGCTGTAACCATGCGTGTTAAGAGGATCCACATCTATGATCCTGAATACATCCCTTTAATACCATCCCCTATTATAAATTGCGACAAGCGAGGGAAGGCAAGCAGTCGACTCAATATGAGTGATAAGGCAAGCTTCAACTTTATTGCAAAACCTTACACATATTTATACACTAAGTTCTACCTTATGCATACTTGTCTTACAATCATTGGCTTAGCCCTAAAGATTGCATTATCATACTCCTCCTACTTGCGGTTACTGCTACGTGGTCCGGGTTCCATCCTGTTTTTCTTATACAGTGCTGCTTCTTAGCTGTTTACCACAGCTCCTTCTCCTCAAGGCCGAGCCCTGCAGATGTCCAGCTGTTTACCAGCTTCCCAATGCCACAGCTCCCTCTTCTCAAGGCCGAGCCGTGCAGATATCTAGCTGTTTACCAGCTTCTCAATGCTGCAGCTCCTTCTCCTTAAGGTCGAGCCGTGCAGAGTGATCCCAACAATAAATTACCAACCAACAAGAGAGGATGAAAACACAGGAAGGAGATGAATGCCTCGACCCACCTAAATACAAATTACACAATGTTCCTCTCAGTGAGTTGTGACTAAGGTCACAGGGTGGATAATGTGGGAAACCACTGTGGGTCTGTAGGGAGTAGCAGGGTTTGACTGGAGCAACACGCTCCTCTTCAAAAGCAACCCTGATGGGTTGCAGTCAGACAGTCTCATAACTGACTATTGTTGAGTGATGTCTGGGATGAGGTGAAAGCCTTGCAGCCTGATGTTCTACGGCAAGGCCACAAAGACCTCCATCAAACGTGAGTAAGCTGACCATTATTAATAACTGAAATTCTTATTAACTATTCATTCCTATTGATCGATGCTATTTGAGTTATATAGTATCTATCGGTCTACAACAAATAAATGAATAAAAAATTAATGAACTGATTAAGTTTTTATTAATCAAATTAGTCTAAATCAATCATTAATAATTACTTATTAATAACAGTCGTTACCTATTAAGATCGATTATTTTATTTATTAGTATTTTGTGGTACTGCATTAACACTACTGTCCTCCAGTTACTTATCATGTATTTTTTTTTCTTTATCATCACTCTGATTTACTGTTGTAATTATCTACTATCAATTCATCATTATTAATTATCATTAATTACACGTGCTACACGACGGCTCTGTTCCTCACCTAGAACTTGTTATCAGTAAAGTAGTTCCTTATTAACGTGATCTTAATCCACTGGATGTTAATTCCAGTAAATATTAATCTGTATTGCTCTATCGCTAATCATTACTTCGTATATTAATTACCGGTTAATGAATTATTTATTACATTCATTAACCATAGGTCGGTGTATGTTAATCCATCAAGAATTAGCAGAGAGTGCCAGATCAGCATTTGTCCTAAACCTGCTCTCCCCACTCCCTCCTCGCAAACCGCCCGCCTGCCCTCACCCCGGAGAGTTCTGTGTAAAGACACCCACACGCACCCTGCACACCCCCCGTTTCTTTTTGATTGTCATTTTTTTAGCTATTTATTTATCTAGCCTCCCTCCCCCTTACCTTTTCTTACTCTTCTCTCTCACCACCGGGGACCGGGGACCGGGGACCAGGCAGAGGCGGCGGTGCCCAGCCCCAGCCGCCCGCCCTCCCCACCCCACCGCAGCGAGCCCCATTGCTACAAGGCCGCCAGAAGTTAATCTGCTTATGTGTAAACGTGGTGGCAGCTGAGGTATGTTTAAGAATACTGGTAAGTGTTGCTAGAAACCTACAAATATTTTCCGGGTGTTAACCGCGGGGTGCCAGCTTTGTGGGCCTACCACCCAGCACCCAGCTCTGCGCAGGTCTGGAATAAACCGGTATCTCGTCTCGGTGTGTGAGACTGGCCTATCGCACGCCGGGAAACGAAACCGCCTTTTCGGACACCACCATCAGCAAAGCAGCGACCCCGCTTTGCCTGAGGCTGCTGGGCCTGTCCTCTGGGCGCTGCTCACCACTGGAACGCATCCCGCTGGCGACGGACACGCCGACGGCCGCTAGCGAGAGGCGCGGCCCACCTCTCCGGCAGCCGGAGCCCGGCCTCGGGGACGCAGGTCTCTGCCCAGGCCGAGGCACGGGGCTGCTGCTTTCCCAGGGACGGCTTCAACCGGGAGCCGAGCCGAGCACATCGCCCGCAGGCGGACACCGAGGCGGGCCACAGCGCAGGCTGTAGCAGAGAAGGCGGCGTTGTCCACAGCGTTACCAGACTTTTTCGTTTCTTACTGCGTGCACACCCGCCACACACGCTCCCAAACCGGCCCCGGCACGAACCCCTCGCCCGCGGCCACACGCACACACGGAGACACCCCCCCTCCCCCTTCCGCCAGCAGTTTTGCCGGCCCGGGGAAGGAAGGAAGGCGGGAGACTTTAGGACCCCGCGGCGTCCCTGCCGCACCCGTGCCCCCCTCCCGCCTTTCGTCCTCAGTCCGTCGGTCGGCCAGTCCGTCGGTCAGTCACCCTGCTGAAGGTATGCGAGGCACAAAGCGGGGGTATTGTTTAGGCTCTGTCAGGAGTCAACGAGGCGCAAGCCTGAGGGAAGGAACAAGGCAACCGCAAAGGGAACGCAACTGCCGACCTTTGAGTGAACTATCCTAAGTAACATCTAATTAACATCGACTCGGCATAGCACAAGCCTGCCCTCCGGTAGGGGAAGACCCCTACCCACAGAAGCCCCTTCCTCACGGGGCACGCGCAGTAAAAAAGGAGGACGCTGTCGCCGTGGAGACGAGGCTTGCGGGAACCAACAGGCGCAAGGGCGCCTGCGCCAGCTCTCAAGAAAATAACGGTGACTTGTTGCTCGGAGCGTAGAAATATTTTCCCTGCGTTAACCGAGGCGCGCCAGCTTTGTGGGCCTACCACCGGCACCCAGCTCGGCGCAGGGGCGGAAGAAAAGCCGCCGTCTCGACTCCGTGTGTTTCCCGGCGCTCTGCGCACCGGGTGACGGAACCCGCGTTTGGCACAACAGCCCCGCTGCGCGCGGGCCGCCGCCGCCGCGCGGTGAAAACCAACGAACGCGAACGGCGGGGGAGCTGAAAAACGAAAAGAGAAAAAAAAACCCCAACCCAACCGACCCAAACAGAAACCTCCGAAAAGCGCCGCCATCCCCCCTCCCCCAGCCAGCCTCTGCGCCAGGCTCCCTCCCCCGCCGCCGGGGGGGCCGGTTGCCGGGCAGCGGGGCACGCGCGGCTGCAGCCCCGCTTGCCCCCCGCTGCTCCGGGGCGCCGGAGAGTCTGCGGCCGGGGGGGGCCGCACCCACCGGCCTGCGGGTCCGGAGCTGCAGCGCAGGGAGGGGGAGCGCGCGCGCGCGGGGGGGGTGGCTGAGTGAGTCTGAGCGCGCGTGTGTCGCGGGGGGGGGCGGTGTCTGCAGGATCGCGGGCGCAGACCTTAATATATTTATTTTTAACAACGGCTTGTTTAGCCTGGGGAAGTGGAGGGTCAGGGCACTGCAGTAGCTGCAGCCTGCAGCTGCTTGAAGAATGGTTTTGTGATAAATGATTTAGTCCCAAACAGGATTCCAATTTAAGTTTTCAATTTATTAAACAAATAGAGGCAAGCAAACAGCGCTGGGTGCGCCGGGAGTCTCCGCTCCACCAAGACGCACACCTTCACTTCTTACAATTCCTTCCTTTATACTTCTCTAGGCTTCGTTTCTTGCCTTTCTCCGCCTTTTTCTTGGAAGATGACTCTTTCTTTAAGTACGTCACCACTTCCCCGGTCTGCGCATGCTTCATCTTTTTCTAGGTGGTCGTCCGGTGGTCGTTGGGAGGAAGATGCTCCTCTTCGTCAGTGCACCCTACATGACCTCTCTGTTTGTGCAGGCGCTCCGTTATTCCACTTATATTATGCTACCTTATTTGGCTATACATTTTCTTGACATTTCTGCGGTTATTTACAACACTGGTTTGCACTAGTATATCAGGAACTAACTTACATATCAGGAGGCTACAGAAGCTTCACATATCAAGGGAGTTACCCAAACTATACTTATCAGGAAGTTACATAAAGACTACCACTCCCCTGTTTATGGTCATGCCCTACATATATTCCTTTATTTCAATATAAATGACATTTGCTTCAAGCTTATATTCACTAGATTTTCTTTACACGAATCGCTCATTCCTCACAAACCCCCGTTTTCTTTTTCACCACTGTGATTCGTGTAAAATTTATTTAAAGTTTGTTTGATGGGTATTAACTCGGGTTCCTCTATATGTTTTACCAACATTAAAACATGTTTTCTCTCACTCTGTGTTGGTTCTATTGGAGTGGCTGTAAATTTCATTCCATTAATCGCAGAAGCTACAGCTTGTGAAAGACAAGGAATTAGACATGGTATTATTAACATACCTCCAAACAATCCTAACAAAACGATAATGATTTTTGTTACCCAGTTTCCTGAGAATAAATTTTCCCACGTTGTCCATAGTCCTTGGACATTTATTCCATTCCACGTTTGGACTGGCACATGGGCTACTTTTTTCATTTCTCTTACTAATTCATTGATGGCTTTTCCTTCATCATTTATCTCTAAACAACAATTTGTGAGATTAAATTTTCCACAGACTCCTCCTTCCTGTGCTAGTAAATAGTCTAGTGCGAGTCTATTTTGATATAGGGCTGTACGCATTTTAGTATTTTGTTTAGCCACCAATCCTAGAGCATTACCCGTTTTATTTACAATTATTTCTACTACAGCTTGCAACCTGATTATTCTATTCAACATATAAATGGGGGTCCTATATCCCCAGGACCCATCTTCTGCCCATGTCGCTGGGTCATAATATGCTATTATTCTTTCAGGTGGCCACTCATTATCTTTCCATTTTCCTATTTGTAGCTCTCTTTTTCCCCTTCGGTTGTGAGTTTCTAATGCATCTGTATATACCAGTACCCCTAGGCGTTCTCCTCGGTTTATAGGTAATAAGAGAAAGCTTGGCCGTATAGTTCCTAACACGCACGCTCCGGTCCAATCTTTTGGTAATCGGGTATATGCAAATTTTCCACAGATCCAATATTGCCCTTCTGGACTTGACCACCCTTTATCAATAGTGGTTCCGTTGGTCCAATTCGCATGATTTTTACTTATTTCTTGGGCAGTGCCCCATTTATCCTACTTTTGGTAAGTACTATTCCAGTTATATCCCCCTTCACATACTAAATATCCGACTGGTTTACTCCCAGCGTCATTTTGCCAACAGCTTCTTCTTATTATGCTGGTTTGTAATATCCATTGTTGTTTCCTGACCTGAGTTGATATGTTCTAAACATTAGGGTCTGGTATGTTGCTCTCTTGGGCCTCCCAGGGCCAATTCTCTCCTGATTAGTTCCACCACATACATAACAATTAGTTACATTTAGTGACTTAGCAATGTTCTCAGCAAGATTTACAAATAGATTTTTAGCCACTGTGGGAATTTCATATTTCGTTCCTGTTTCCATTTCATGACAAAATGACTTAAATAACAGTCTATGCTGCACCGATTCTCTTTTCTTTCATTTCAATATTAATAACTACACCTGGGTCTTCTCCAGGTCCATATATCTTAAGTCCAATTTTGGTTATTTTTTTCTGTTTCCAAATTTCTAAATTTATAAGGGTTAAATTTACTAAATTACAGGTACAGGTTGTACAATTATGGTCTGTTTGTACCCTTGTGATTGAAGCTTGTAAATCCCCACATTGGCTGTCATATCCCCAGCTTGCAGTATCCTAACATACACAAGACCATCCCCTTCTTCCACATAGGTGTGCTGACTGATATCTCACCGTTTGACTAGGTACATAATCAGGATTTATCTGACATTGACGTCCACCTCCACCTGGGCAAATATATTTTGGTTGATTACTATAGCATCATCTCCACTCTACACTCCCACAATTAATATCCAGATCATCATCTATAATATCGCATGCATCAAAAATTACCGATACTGATGTGCTCAAATTGGCCATATCCTTACTTATTCCAATTAATCTTCCTACTTCCGAATTTGTTTTCATTTCTACCCACTATTGATAAAGAAGTTCCTTTGGATCGTAACAAACAGTATCATTTTCCACCGAGCATTTCTTATATTGTGTTCCATTGTATATACAACTCCCGTTCTGTTTCCCTTTGCACTCGTAATAGGTGTGGTACATTAATGTTTTATTACTTACTCGTCCGTGCTGGGCGGTTCTTATGCACTCGGTGCAATTTTGATTACCTGTCACCAGGTTGGTGAGTCCGAGTAAAATCAGGAGAGGTCCGGTAAGGGATCTCATGGTCGGAGGCATCAGCTACAAGGGGTGCTCGTCCTTGACTGGCCTTACTTGGTCGCGACTGAGAATCCCCACCCGGTCTTGCCCTCTCCCCCTTCTCAAGCGGACTTCTTTATTTCGATGACAGTAATAAATCTTACCCACCAGAAATCTCCTATAGGAGTAGTCTGTCCACACTGAATGCAGAGGAAACTTCAGCTTTGAATTTGAAAACGTCCCTGTTAGCCTCTGTGGGAAATGATATATTTGTTACACAGGTTACACCTAACCCTCAATAATCATACAACATGGTTTACAGAGTGGACATAAACTTAGTCCTGCCCGATAATTGCTTAATGCTATAGTCTTTAATTCGTGATCATTTCTCATACGTTCATTCCCTTTTTAATGTTATTTTTGTGGTTCCAGGTTGTAAAATAACTTTCCAGTCTTTCATGGGTCCTTTTACTCGAGTCGCGTGTGTCCACCCCTTTTCCGCGGTCCGGATGGCAGTATCTGTAGTTAACAATACAACAAAGGGTCCTTCCCATGAAGGAACTAAAGTTTCTTTCTTCCAAGTTTTGATCAGTACCTTATCCCCTGGTTTGAATTGATGGATTGCAAACCCCAAAGGTAGGGTTTGTGCCATTATTCCTATATCTCTTAGTTCTTTCAACCTTTCTCCTAAAATGATAACATATTTCCGAATATTATAATCTTCCACTACATTGTTTCCCTCGGAGATAGGGCATGCCGTATAAAACCTAATATGGCGATAATCCAGTCTCACTGTGCGGTTTGATCCTTATGTTAAGAAGGGCTAGCGGTAAACATTTAGTCCATGGCATCTGTGTTTCAACCATTAGCTTCGCTAGCTCTTGCTTTATTGTTTGGTTTATTCTTTCTATTACTCCCAAACTTTGAGGATGCCATGGGGTATGATATTCCCATTTAATACCTAATGATTGGCACAAGGATTTTATAATTTTAGAAGTAAAGCGAGTGCCTTGATCAGAATCAATATATTGTATTATCCCATACCTGGGGATTAGGTGTTCTAGTAAAATTTTATCACCGTCTGAGCTGTCGCTCTTGCTACAGGATAGGCTTCGACCCATCGTGTTAAATGGTCTACTATAACTAACAAATATTTCAATCTTCCTATTCTTGGTAATTTGGTAAAGTCGACTTGAATCCTTTCAAACGGTCTATAAGCTAGTTTTCTTCCTCCCATGGCCACTTGTTGAAACACGGCCTTATTTGCCCTTTGACAAGTTAAACACCCTTGTGTAATTTGCCTTGCTATTTCAAAAAATTCCAATACAGCCAAACTGTTTAAGGAAATGATCACTTAACACTTTTGTACCCCAATGTGTTTGCGCGTGTAAGCGTTCTAATACCTGCCTAGCGTAAGCTTTTGGCAACATCTCTCGCTCATCAGGTAATGTCCATTTCCCTTGTTCCACTCTAGCTCCTATTTTCTCTAATTTTGCTTGTTCCTCCAGCGTAAACTTTTTCTCCTTTTCCTCTTATCCTCTTCCACTAGTGTCCTCCCTTGTTTGTGTATGATTAATTTTAACAGTTTCAATCCTCAAGGCTGCTTCCTGAGCCTCCTTATCTGCTAAATTATTTCCTCTAATTCGATAATCTAATCCCTTTTGGTGTCCCCTCACATGCACCACGGCTATTTCCTTTGGTTCTCTTAACACTTTTAAAATTTTACTATCAACTCCTGATGTATTAAGTTCTTTCCTTGAGTGTTAATCAAGCCTCTTTCCTCCCAAATTTTTCCAAAAGTATGGACTACTCCATATGCATATTTGGAATCTGTGAATATGGTCCCTCTTCTTTCTTTTAATAATTCCAGGGCCCTACATAAGGCATAAAGCTCACAAGCCTGAGCTGACCATGATGGACTCAGAGGTCCTGATTCCACAAGTTCTAAGTCCTTGTCAATTTTTGCATATCCTGATTTTCTCTTCCCTTCTATTACTTGGGAGGATCCATCTACAAACAATTTTTCTCCTCCCTCCAATTCAATATCTCTAAGATTGAGCCTTACTTTTGTCTGGGATTCTATAACTTCTAAACAATTGTGTTATAGCACTACTGCTTCTGAGGGTTCCCCAAACCGGAACTGAGCGGGGCTCTGGGCAGAGGTGACTCCTAATTCCAAATTAGGTGAATCTATCAAGATGGTTTCATATTTCAAAAGTCTACTATCTGTCAACCATTTCTCTGTCCTCTGTTGGAGGACATTCCTAACATTATGTGGCGTATATACCTTTAGAGGTACACTAAAGGTAATTTTCCTAGCTTCCTCTATCAATAATGCCATAGCAACTAGGGCTTGGAGACATGCTGGCCACCCCCTGCTCACCGAATCTAACAATTTGGATAAATATCCCACCAGTGTGTGTGGGTTTTTTGGGGTTTTTGTTTGTTTGTTTTTGTTTTGTTTTGTTTGTTTTTTTGTTTTTTTTTTGTTTTTTTTTTTTTCCATTCCCTTTTTAGTCTGTGGAGGTCTTAGGATTAAAATACCAGAAACCCGGTCAGGATCTGATTTCTTTTTTTTTCCTTTGCTTAACCAATGTCCCAAATATTTTACTTCTTGCTCTATAAATTGTAATTTTGAGCAGGACACTTTTAATCCCTTTTTCTCTAAAAAATTTAACAATCTAATGGTGGCTTTTCGGGTCTCCTCTTCAGTTTCTCCTGCTACCAGTAAATCATTCACATATTGTAATAATTTTTCCCTCCTCGTGTACTGTAAAACCTTGTAAGATTTTCTTTAAGGTCTGTCCAAACAAATTTGGTGACTCCGTAAACCCTTGTGGTAGCACAGTCCACCTTAATTGTTGTTCTTCGTCCTGTTTTGGGGTCTTCCCATTCAAAGGTAAAATAATCTCTGAACCCCTTATCCAAAAGACAGGCCCAAAAGGCATCTTTCAAATCTATTACACTATACCAAATATGTTTAGGAGACAGGTGACTCAATAAAGTATAAGGATTTGCCACGACAGGGAATTTGGTGATTGTTCGCCGATTCACGGCTCTCAAATCCTGTACCATCCTATATGTACCATCTGATTTCTTTACAGGGAGTATCGGGGTATTGTGGGGTGACATACATGGTTCCAAAGTCCCATTTTTTAGTAATTTATCCACAATAGGTTTTAGACCTCTCCGGCCTTCTATAGATATAGGATATTGTTTAATTCTAATTGGCTTATGAGGGTCTGTTATTTGTACCTTGATGGGTTCCATATCTAATCTCCCAACATCTCCTTCCTTATACCATACTTGGGGGTCAATTTTTTCCTCATCAAGTTGGGTTAAGGTACATAAGTTAATATATAACCGATCTCCTTGGTTCTGAATAGTTAGGTTTAGTTTTAAAATCAAGTCCCTCCCTAATAGGTTATATTCTGCTTCTGGTAATAAAAGTAAATCATTTAAACAAATTTTTGTCTCTGTCTCAATCTCTACTTCTTCTAAGATGGGGACTTTGAAGGGTTCTCCTTTTGCACCTGTTACTGACATCTGGGCTTTTCCTTTTCCTACCCCTTTTGGGAGTTTCTGAATCGTTGACCTTTCAGCTCCAGTATCTACTAAAAATAAAAATTCTTCTTTTTGGGGACCTACTAATAGTTTTATCAAGGGCTCTGTTGATGTTGAGGTCCCCAGAAGATACAGCCCCTAACACCCCTAATCCTCTTTGAACATTTTCTCATCCCATTCCCGTTTACGGCAGGTTTTCTGAACACGTCCCTTTTTGTTACAATAGTAACAGATGGGAATTGTGGGTCTGTCTTGATGAGATTGTCCCTGGGGTGGCTGTTCTGGTCTCTTATCTTTTTTTCTCTCCCAGCTGAGTCTTACTCCTCTGACTTTCCCTCACTGCTGCTACAAAAATTCTTGCCTCTGCTTCTTGTTTTTCTTCGTCCCTCCTGACATAAACCTTTTGAGCTTCTCTTAGTAATTCTTCCAACCCTCTCTCTTGCCAATCCTCTATCTCCACCCAGAGGTACTTCCCGTAAAGGATACAAAGACGCTCTGGGTGCTCAGTTTGGGATCCTCCCCTTAGAGTTGAATTCGACCCCGGGGCCGTAGGGGAAGTCGTCAGATTTGGTGACGGTATTTGACGGGTAGCTGGATTATACGGGGGAGGTAAGTGATCTAGGGGGTCCCAATCCTTCTTTTCCTTTTCCATGTGTTGCTCCCCTACGGTCTTATTTTTCCCTACTCCTGTTTTAAGATGAAAAATGCCCACACAGGCCTTTATCCATAAACTAGCATACTCGCTCTCCTCTTGGCAAAACGGTTCCTTAGAATTTACATACAGGTTTAGCGCCTGACAAACCCAATCCTCAAATGACCCAAATAAAGGCCAAAAAAAACGTGGGGTCTCAAGGGGTTCTTTGGCCATTTTACTATACAATATTTAACTAATTTCTCTTTTGTCTTCCCTTTTCCAGGGCCCTTATTATTCCAATGTTTTAACATTATTCCTAATGGAATCTCCGGAGGTATTTTTAGTAATTCGCTCCCTTTCTTCTGGTCCTGGGTTCTCGATTTCGTCTGACCCATCTAGGAATTTTTACTGTGGCAATTCCTACAGCCCTTGGTTACCAAGCAGAGTGTCTTGCAGGGGGTTTCAAACTTCTCACTCACCTATGGATCCTATAAAAATCGCTTCGGTCCTTTACCGGCCAAGTCCCTCGCAGGAGATTGGAACCGCGGTTAGAAGACCTCCACAATCGCTTCGGAACGAGGTTCCGTCTCAGTCACACTCTTACACACACAGGCAACCGAATCCCACCCAACCGAACGGTATACACCTTAAATACTTACGACTCCGTCGTCTTCGTTCGGATCTTCGCGCGCAGAATTACGGGCAAAATAAACTTCTGCAGCCGGCAAGGGAGCTCATAAAAAATCAAATTCTTTGCTTGCCCCTATTTGGGTTCAGGATGGTGTTAGTCCCGACCCGACCCGATCAGGAGCCACCAAATGGTGGGGCGCCGCTCCTAGATCAAGTCAGTATTCAGGAACCAAGACCATCCCGGACGAGTGCCCAGTTGTGATAAATGATTTAGTCCCAAACAGGATTCCAATTTAAGTTTGCAATTTATTAAACAAATAGAGGCAAGCAAACAGCGCTGGGTGCGTCAGGAGTCTCCGCTCCACCAAGATGCACACCTTCACTTCTTACAATTCCTTCCTTTATACTTCTCTAGGCTTCGTTTCTTGCCTTTCTCCGCCTTTTTCTTGGAAGATGACTCTTTCTTTAAGTACGTCACCACTTCCCCGGTCTGCGCATGCTTCATCTTTTTCTAGGTGGTCGTCCGGTGGTCGTTGGGAGGAAGATGCTCCTCTTCGTCAGTGCACTCTACATGACCTCTCTGTTTGTGCAGGCGCTCCGTTATTCTACTTATATTATGCTACCTTATTTGGCTATACATTTTCTTGACATTTCTGCGGTTATTTACAACACTGGTTTGCACTAGTATATCAGGAACTAACTTACATATCAGGAGGCTACATAAGCTACACATATCAAGGGAGTTACCCAAACTATACTTATCAGGAAGTTACATAAAGACTACCACTCCCCTGCTTATGGTCATGCCCTACATATATTCCTTTATTTCAATATAAATGACATTTGCTTCAAGCTTATATTCACTAGATTTTCTTTACACGAATCGCTCATTCCTCACAGTTTCAGGGACAATGGAGCTTTTCTTAGTAGCGGGAAGAGCAAGAAACCTCCACAAATTACAGCTGGGAAGGTTCTGTCTGGATGTGAGAAAAAATAATCCTCACTGAGAGGGTAGTCTTGTGCTGCAAGAGATCACCCAGAGGGAGTCTGGATTATCCCATGGCTTTGTGTTTCAAGGAGCAGCTGGTGAGGGTGGAGAGCCATCAGTGAAGGCATAGAAATGCCAGGGTGAGAGCTAGGTGGGAAAGCAAGATGGCTGTCAGCAAGCTGAAGGGAAAGAGGTGAGGCATGGGACAGTGTAGGGCAGCCTGCATAGAGATGGCCAAGGGTTCTAGCAAGACCGAGAGGTCCAAAAGGACTGAGGTCTTTGTCGTCTTGACTATAGCAGCTGTCTCTACCACCAGGGCCAGTGAGACAAAACTTTATTCTTCTCTTCTCAGAAACTGCCTTCCCAGGACCTGGGCTCAGGGTTTGGCCTTGCCTGCTTCATAAAACGAACCAAGGGTTTTCTCAGCATTACAGCCACCTGTGCAGTGCCCTTGCCTACCTGCAGTCACCGTCTCCAAGTATCTGCTCTAATGAGTCAATGAGGAGCCTTTGGCAGTAATGGGTCTCATTAAGTCCCATTAATGCTTCAAGGTATTTTGGGGTTTGCTTCTGGCTTTGACTTCTTGAGAGGTTTGTTCAGTCTTCTCCCAGTATCTGAGGTTCACGGACTGAGCCCCAAATACACCATGGGGCTCCTTAAAACACAGAAAGCCCTAACAAGTCATGCCTCTTCCTGTAACGTTCTCCACGTCTGCAAGACTCGTATAGCTAATCTGAGTTGTTTCATAGCGTGGTTAAGAAGGAAGATTTCAAAGTGCACCTAATAAAGTTATTTTTAATTTTAAAGGCTGTATTTTGTTAATTTCAGTTTAAAGAAGTGATAGAAGCATTATCCAACTGATATGGATCCTGAGTGTCAGGAGCGTCTCCTGAGGAGGTCTGGACAGGTAGGAAAAGCAGTCCCTTGAGATCTGACACTGGGTGGACAACCTTGCTCCTCACCTCCCCAGACTCCCCACCTGTCGTTGGCCACCTGGGATTTACATCACTTTCCCTTCATCAGACTTCTCTGAACTCTGGGAGCAGAATGTTAGAGCTCCATTGCACCATCTCCCACCCACTTTCCTTAGAGGACTGGCTGCACACAGGCACAGAAGGATGTTTCCCATTTGCAAGCAAAGCAAAGTAAAGCACGATCAAGTGTCTTAAGCAATAAAACACTCCTCAACCATATACTAAGTACAAGCTGCCTCTAATGAGGTCGCCTTTCTACAAGGGATGATCTTACGAGAAATGTTTTAGATAGATAGATAGATAAAGGTAGATACAATTAAAAGAGTTGGCTAAAGATACCGTTATACTACTGAAAGACAGGCAGGCTTTTAGTCCCTGAAGCTCAAAGCAGCAGTGTGGGTGGGAAGTATCTGAATGAACAAAGAGTAAGGGAAGGAGAATAATGGAAAGGGCCTTTGTCTAGACAGTCTGCTGAAAACATTACTTCAGAAATGGTCATTGTATCAGCACAGGTGAAAATATATGAAAGATTAGAATTATTAACTACAAAAGACATTAACCACTTGATCCAGTGTGGCCTGGCAGCAAAGGCAGCCAGCAGTGTCCTGACGTGTATAAAGAGGAGCCTCGCCAAAAGAGTGAGGGAAGTGGTTGTCTCCCCATGCTCATTGCTTGTTAGACCACCTGTAACCAATTATATCCAGTTTTAGGGCCCCAGTTCAGGTGTACTGATCTGGCTGGGATGGGGTTACCTTCCTTCATAGCAGCCTGTGTGGTGCTATGTTTTGCATTTGTGCCTTAAACAGTGTTGATAACACACCAGTGTTCTGGCTATTGCTGAGCAGTGTTTGCACAGTGTCAAGGCCGCCTCTGCTCCCTCCCAGTGAGTGGGCTGCAGATGGGCAAGAACAGCTGACCCCAACTGACCAAAGGGATACTCTCTAACGTACGACGTTGTGCTGAGCAATAAAAGCTGGGACAGAGGAAGAAGGAACTAGAATTTTTTTGTTACAGGAATCACTTCCTAGTTCACATGGAATCCATTGCATAGCATTCGTAAAAGGCCTTAGACCTTCATAAGCGGTGAACTTTCACCTAGCTACTGATGAAGTTCTACTGAACTCTTACTTAGTCGCGTGAGGGAAGGCCCTGAAACTGGTGTAAATTAGAAAGATAAGATAGCCACATCCATCAGCAGAGGTTGCCTCATCGAGAAAAGAAAAAGAACGGCCCGCTTGGAGACAGTGAAAGGATCCAATGAGGAAAAAGGAGACCCCAGACCCAAATACTCCAACTGGACTAAACCGTCTCACAAGGGGAGGGGAGCTTAGACTGTAAGGGTATAATTGTCCAGAGAGTCTCTGGTTCGGGGTCCGTCTCCAGAGGCACTCAGCTCAAGCTGTTCTTCACCACTGTACCGCTTAATAAATTCAACTGGTATACGTCATGTCAGAGATTCTGCTTCAGGAAACCTAGGGTTGAGCCTGAGGGAAGAGAAAGCACCCAAGAGAGACTCTGTGTGTGTGTGTGTGTGTGTGTGTGTGTAGAGTCGAAAGGCGCACACGTCGGCTCACTGGAGTCTCCTGCTGCAAAGGGACTCCAGACCCAGCAGTTAAAGTCTCGGGTGGTGTGTGTGCAACTCCTTGATTGGTGTGTGAATGCTCAGGCAGCGGCTTCTCCATTAACGTTTTTTCATTCAAAGAGTCTTCTGTGTGGAGACTGGCTGGGCATCATTTTTGCTTGTGGGAGGTGGTGAGTGGTTGCCTTTGCGTTGCTTGTTATTATTATTGCTTGTTGATTTTTAAAAAATCTCTTTCTTTCACCTGCTAAGCTGTCTTTATCTTGACCCACAACTTTCCGTGCTTTATTTCTTCCTGTTCTCTCTCCTGTCCCAGTGGGGAAGGGGAGGAAAGAGTGAGCGGCTGCGTGGCTGCCGGGCTATTGGCCAGAGTCAATCCACCACATCAAGGAAGACGTTGACAACTGGGAGTGACTTCAGTGGGAGGCTGCCAAGATGCGCAGGGGCTGCAGCACTTGCCTGGGGAGCAGAAACTGAGGGAAAGGGCTGCCTTCGGCCTGGGAAAGGGAAGGTCTGGGGAACCTCATAGCAGCCAGCCAGTCCCTGCAGGGAGGTTTTCAGGAAGATGGAGCCAGTCTTGTCACCGTGGTGCTTGGCAGGACGATAATAGACGATAGTCAAATGTTGAAATAAGGAATGTTGAGGCTGGAGATAGGGACAATCTTTCTCTCCATAAGGGCATCCAAACATTGAAGCAGGTTTCCCAGAGATGTTTTCCTGTCTTTGTCCTTGGACATTTTCCAGCCCCCATGTGGCAAAGCCTTGAGCAAAGTGGTCTGACTCCGTAGCCGATTCTGCTGTGAGCATGAGGTTGGACTGGAGACCTACTGAGGTCCCATTCAGGAGAGTGGAAAACTAAATGATGCTGTGGTTCCTTCCTCTCTAGGTGTGCCCTTGATGACAGTAGGGAAAGCTGTCAGGTTCCCCGTGACCATGGAAGTAAGTCAGATGCTGGCATAGTCAGATCAGCTGAAGTTGTCTTCTCCTCCTCCAGGCAGTGTTGCTCAGATGCAGGACTGCTTCACAGGTATCCCCAAACAGCCCTGGTTATTTCCTTTGCTTCACCATTCATTCCCTTTTCATTCTTTTCCCACCTCTCAAGTCCTGCTCTTTAACCATCCTTATCCCCACCCATGCAAAAAGCCAAGGACTTTTCACTGTTTATCCAGTGGCCCTGCATTTGCTCACTTTGAACCCTCCTTTGGTGTCTCTGCGGTGGTTACTGTGGTGCTTTCTACCTCGCATTGCAACTCAACTTAACGCTAGTACTCTTTTCTTCTCTGTAGTGTCCTGCAGCTACTTAAGTTCTGATCTTGTTAGAGGCACCACGACTCAGGATGGCCGTTGGCACGCATACTTTAAAAGCTGGACTGTTGGAGGTTCAGTCCAGAGGGACCTTGGCACACCTGGGATTTGGCCAGCAGAAACCTCAAGGTTTTGAAGGAAAAGCTCAGAAACAACTCCATGCAGCAGCATGGACAGGGACCTGACTGACTAAGGAGTGTCCTGAGGTGAAGTATCTGGGAACTGTGACAATGCCATATGAGTCAGTGGTTCTCACATTTCGAAAGGAGAGTGGAGTGTCTGGAGGAGGTCTGCCAACTTGAAGTGAAGGGCCTAAAGGATGAGCTGTGGGGAGAGTCTGAGGGAGCTGGGTGTCTGTAGCCTGCTGAAGTGGAGGCACGGGTTTACCTAGCAAGAGCCTGCACCTGCCTGGAGGGATAACGGAGCCAACCTGTTTTCTGCAGTCACCATTGATACGACAGAAGGAACAGCCACAAGCTGCCTCTTGGGAGCTTTAGGCTGAACCTCAGGAAAAATAAAATGGACTAGGAGGAGCGTTGCCATGATCTCCACCTTTGGAGCTCTTCAAGTTTCAGCGCCGCAAAGTCACGGCCAGCCTGGAGGCTGGACTAGAGACCCCCTCGCAGCAGTCTCTTTCCCAACAGGCCTGTGCCTTGCCACATGTCATATGAGAAGAGACTAAGCTGGAGGAGAGGGTCTCTACATCACAGGACAATTCAGGGTGGAAGGAGGGTCAGGAGGTCTCTAGAGTTGCACTGGCTCCAAGCAGGGCCAGCTCTGAGGTCAGACCAGCTTGCTCGCTAAATGCCAGAATCCGGAGAAAGAGTTTACACATGAACCAGGCATCTGTGCCGCCGTTACAGAAATGGAGACAAGGCCTTTGACCAGCTCCCTGAACACAGCTATTGGTACGTCATGCCCCCTGAGAACATCCATCCTCCCGGGAACATCCATCTTCTTGTCCAAAGGAGTGGGATCCTTATGCAACTATCCTGCCATATCTCCAGACCATGGGGTGCTTTACACTGTAAACAGAACTGAAGGAAAGCCTCTGACTTGGGTACGGTCAACTGAATTGCTAAAAGAGGGCAAGATGGAGGGATCTCGGAGCTTCCAGGTTCTTCCTGAAGATAGAAGGCCTCAGATATAGGAACAGAAGATAACAGTTTTGAACTAGCCTAGGCTTTAGATCATTTCACATGTGATGGCTCTGCTCCATCCTTTCAGTCATTGGCACCCAGAAACCTCATCTGCTTTTCCTTCCTCTCCTCCCAAAAGCTGATCAAGTGATGGGAAGAAAGGAAGGAGAAAGGCCCTAGGCCTCTGTGACTCACCTGGGCTCTGGCACTTGGAGGGCCACAGTGTCATCCATTGTACACCCCATAAAGAATCAAGCTGGGAAGTGACTCTTCACGTACAAGTGAACAAGGTCGATGGACAGGCAAGGCTATGTCTGGAGACCAGTACACCTAGAGCATCGATCAAGCTGGGGCTGAAACTCAGGCCTGGTCTTCAATGGTCTCCTGGGCCCATGGACAGAGGTGTGGATGGAGGCCCCAGGTGAGGCTGATTAGGGTCCTGAAGGCCTGTGGATGCTCTCAGGGCCCTGACACTGCCCCCATGGGATCCCACCTGCCAGTGCCCTCAGTAGGCCAAGTTCTCATTCCCGCATGTGCAGGGTCTGTGCTCGGCTACTCTCCTTCCCCGCTTCTGTGCAGATCTGGGAGACCACAGTTTCATGGTGACTACAACCAAGGCTGAAACTGGTCTTCCCATCCCTGACCAACTTTTCCTCTTTTGGGAGTACAAGGTCCAGGTGAGCCTCAGACTGGGTGGCACAGTTAGAAGCTGACCCACACACAAGATCCCGCCTAACCTGTTGCATGTCCCATAGAGAACATCCACACATCTGACCTGCTCTGGTAGCAAGCAGGGCATCCTCCACTTCTCGCCTTCCCTGTTAGTCTCGCCTAAAGATGTTGTATCTCCGTCAGTCACAAAAGCTGTGGGAGCTGTCCTTTTCCATCTTGACTCTTGCTCCCCTAACGTCACAGCTTTGCGATGGCATGTTGTCCTCCTGCTGTCTGTGCTCCAGGCTGTGGGCTTTGGTGCACATTAGGCCTGTAGCACCTCAGATGTGGCACCAGGGCCAAGGGCAGATTTGTCACATGGACACCTGATACCAAAAGATTGGCCCTCTTTGTGTGGAAAGGCTTCACAGCCGATGTGTGCTGGAGTGGATGGCAGGAGGCAACATAATGATGAAGGAGGTTCTCACAACGAGAGCAAAAGCTGCAGTCCCCAAGACCAGACAGAAAACGGCCTTGGGCTGTGCAGCCCTGGCAGGAGAGGGGTTTGTTGTCCCAGGTGACACTTGCAGCAATGAGTGGGGCCTGTGACAGAGGTGAAGCCGATATCCAAGAAGGACAAGCTGCTGCTGAGAAAGTCCCCGGGGGAGGACAGCCTGTCATCCAGCCACACTGTGGACATCATGCTGGGGGCTGACTGGCTAGATAGCAGCTCTGCAGAGAAGTACCTTAGGGTCCTGGAGGGCAAGCAGCTGAGCATGAGCCAGCCATGCAGCCTCGCAGCAAAGGCCAGCAGCCTCCTGGGCTGCATTAGGAAAAGCATTGCCGGCAGATGGAGGGAAGTTAACCTTCTCCTCCACTGAGCACCGGCGGGCCACATCTGGAGTGCTGTGTCCAGTGCTGGGCTCCCCAGTGCAAGAAAGTTGTTGACCTGCTAAAGCAAGGCTATCAAAGGGCCACAAAGCTGATTTAAGGGACCGCAGCATCTTCCATAGGACGGAAGGCTGAGAGGTCTGGGACTGTTAAGCCTGGAGAAAAAATTGCTCAGGAGTGTGGAGTAATAGGGCACGGACTGTGGCAGGGCTTCAGGCCAAAGACCTTTATTGTTAGCGTAGCGTGCTTTTTATACAAATACAGCCCGTTCACGCACCTAAAAGTGCTACCCGGTTGGCTATTGCTTTAAGTCCACGCGACTCTCACAGAGGCAGGATTGGTCGCCTCTGTATGTCCACGCGCTCCTTTGCTTCTTCTTAGTTGTTTACCACAGCTCCTTCTCTTCAAGGTTGAGCCCTGCAGGTGTCCGGCTGTTTACCAGCTTCTCAATGCCACAGCTCCTTCTCCTTAAGGTCGAGCCATGCAGGGTGATCCCAATATCACCCCCTTTTTGTTTATCTATAAACAAAACCTGATGGTTCATTTGCAACCCGAGGACTGTGAGGAAGATGAACCATCTGTACATTCTTCTATCGTCCTGCACCACGAACTCAGCCCAGCAGTCGGTAGGTGCCAGCTTTACATGGGCGTCCCCACGGAGGCAACGGTGGCCTTGCCGTACACCGGCCCACTGCCCTTTGGGAAATCCCGGTATTTATACATTTGCAGAGGAACGAGTTTCGACACACGTGGCCAGCGAGTGTCAGAACACGCCTTGGTTGCCACCTTTCAACACAGAGAGCCTATGGCATACGCGCCCGCTGGCCAGACGTGCTGCACGTGCCCCAGCCACCCTGTCTGTTGGTTCGTAGGCTTTGTTCATGTGGCATATTACCGTAATCCAGCAGTCACATATCAACCATGCTCAAGCCAATAGCAGAATGTTATAAGGCAAACAAAATTGTGAATTGTGCTTTATATTCCTCCGTTACTGCATGTCTTCCCCATCCTCCCCTAACCTTGATCAACTTTCTTATCTCTTGGGCTGTTTTCTCTCACCCAGCATAGTATCTGTTTCTTACCCAGCCATCCATTTTCTGATATTCTAACTGCAGTTTTCTCACAGGCCAAAATTCCATCTGTTAACCCCTCCGTATGTATACGATAATTGGCGATAATTTCCATTTCTGCCGACAAGCTAACTATTGCTTTTTCTAGCTGAGATAAACGTCTGAGTCCCAAACAGGATTCCAATTGAAGTTTACAATGTATTACATTATATACATTAACCACTCTGCTAGACTTAGGCTTGCGGTCATACAAGGATACGTAGGACAGAAGGTTACACTTCATCACACGAATCAGATGAACATATTTCACATAGCTGTACTACTCCTCGTGATGGGAAAAGCGCCCGTACAAAGCTATGATAACCTTTATTATATCTCACCAAGGGATTTGTAGTTATAGAGTGCTTTGCCCTAAAAGCTTTCCATGTTCCTCTAATGATACCGCTAATTTCAGTCTGATTAATTATCTGTGTTATAAATGATTTAGTCCCAAACAGGATTCCAATTCAAATGTACAATTTATTAAGCGAATAGAGGCAAGCAAACAGCGCTGGGTGTGCCGGGAGACTCCGCTCCACCAAGACGCACGCGGTACAGTTCCTGTTCCTGGTTTATATCCTGTCCGTTAATACATATTCATGAACAGGCGTGTCTTCTTTGGCGCATGCCCTCTTCTCCTTCTAGGATCTTCTCGAATCTTCCTCAGCGTGATCCTGTTCGCTAATACATATTCATGAATAGGCGTGTCTGCTAATACATATTAATGAACAGGCGTGTCTTCTTCAGAGCGTACCCTCTTCTTCTGCTAGAGTCTTCTCGAATCTCCCTCGGCGTGCCCCCAGGATGACCCCAAACCGTATGCATGCACTTTCTTTACACAATACTATGCGGTCAGTGGTCAAACTGGTTTGAGCTGATATACCAGCCAAGTAGTTTAACTTTCTCCTGTAAAATACCCCTTTTTATGGTGCAGGAGAAATCCATAAAAGTCCAGAAGGTTACACTTCATCACACGAATCAGATGAACATATTTCACAATCCCCCATCTTTTTCTTTATAGTATTGATTCGTGTTTTCGTTTCCAATTGAGTACTGCAGATATCTGCATTCCTTGTATAACCGAGTAGATTAATCTAGTAACAATTCCCCACATATCCCCAATACAACTATCCCGATTTTAGTAAGCCAATCACCACCCATAAAATCTCCCCAAAATCCTCCTAGATTGATTCCATTCCAAGTTTATCTCTCAGGAGGCCATTCGTTATACACCTGGAATCCTAGTCGCTCTCCCTAATTTATGGGTAACAGGAAAAAACTAGGTTTTATTGTTGATTACACGTACGGGCTGTACAATTAGAAAAGGTCCTCAGTTTTCCCATTTTTCTGGGGTAAACCCCAGCTGGACTTGTTCCAATATTGACTACAGTTATTTGCCGTAGTCAGAGTCAAGGAACTCACCCCAAGTAGAACTAGAAGAGGTCCGGTCAGGGCCATAGTGGTCGGCGGTCACAGCCCAAAGGGGTTGCAGCCCTTGGCAGACCCTTTTTAAGCCGCAACACCAGTTCCCCTCCGGTCTTGCCCTCTTCCTTCCTTTAAGGGGGTGCTTTCTTAGTACCCAAATTAATTGAGCACTGCTTGTGAAGGCCAGAGCTTTGCTAGATCAGTGGTTTGTCCAGACCTGAGCACTTGCCCGAGCCTGGCGATCCTCTTTATTTGCAAGGCTTTATGGCTACAGAAAACTGCCAGTTAGCCTGCAGTTCTTACAAATAAACACCACCTTCTACACCAAGGACAAATTCTAGTTCCAGCTCCTTTTTCCTGTTCTTCTTTTGCCAACAACTCCTTCCGATGATACTCGTTTGGAGTACCCATTGTTGTTTCCTATTACCCTTTCCCATTGTTTTCCAAACTTGGGGATTACTTATATTGCTCTCCATAGCTTCCCATGGCCATCGTTCACCTCGATTTGTTCCACCACAAACGTAACAATTAGTTATATTCAATGACTTAGCAATGTTTTCAGCAAGATTTACAAGTAGATTTTTAGCAACTGTGGGAATTTCATGTTTCACTCCTGTTTCTATTACAGGAGTAGCCGCAATAAAATTCCCACAGCAATTTAGTCAGATGTGACCTTCCACTCCTTCCCTGGACCTTTCACTCGCGACACATGTGTCCATCCTTTTTCAGCAGTTCTCACAGCTGTTTCTGTAGTGAATAAAACAAGGAAAGGTCCTTCCCAGAGGGGAGATAGGTTTCCTTCTTTCCATGTTTTTATCAGAATTTTATCTCCTGGTTCTAACTGATGAATTGCAAATCCTAAAGGTGGTGTTTGGGCCACCATCCCAATCTCTCTTCATTCTTTTAATCTTTTTCCAATGGTAATTATATCTTGTTGGATACTATGATCCTCAATTACATTGTTCCCCAGAGGCATTCCTTGAAAATAAGGCATGCCATAGAACATTTCATATGGCGATATTCCAGTCTCACTGTATGTTTTTGTTAAGTGCCAATGGTAAACATTTCGTCCAGGGCATTTGTGTCTCAATCATTAATTTAGCCAATTGTTGTTTTATTGTTTGATTCATTCTTTCTACCTTCCCCGAGCTTTGTGGGTGCCACAGAGTGTGGTATTCCCACTGAATACCTAATGATTGACATAATAGTTTTATTATTTTAGAAGTAAAGTGTGTGCCCTGGTCAGAATCAATGTACTGGATTATCCCATATCTAGGTATCAAATGTTCTAATAAAATTTTTACCACCATCTGTGCCATAGCTCGTGCTACAGGGTACGCTTCTACCCACTGTGTTAAATGATCTACTATTACCAATAAATATTTTATCCTCCCTACCTTAGGCAATTCAGTGAAATCGACTTGTACTTTCTCAAAAGGTCTGTAAGCTGTTTTTCTCCCTCCCGTGGCTGCTTGTCGAAACACTGTCTTATTTACCTTTTGACAGGTTAAGCAACCTTGTGTAATTTGCTTTGCTATTTCAAAAATTCCAATACAACCAAATTGTTTAAGAAAATGATCACTTAACGCTTTTGTACCCCAATGTGTTTGTGCATGCAAACGTTCTAATAATCGCCTGGTGTAGGCTTTTGGCAGCATTTCTCGCCCATCGGGCAGTGCCCATTTTCCTTGTTCTAATTTAGCTCCTATTTTCTTCAATTTTGTTTGTCCTTCTGGGGTAAACTCCTTCTCTCTTTCCTCTCGTCCTTCTTTGCTGGTGTCCTCCTTTGTTTGTATGACATTAATTTTGGCAACTTTAGTCCTCAAGGCTGCTTCCTGGGCCTCTTTAGCTGCTAAGTTATTTCCTCTAGTTCGGTAATCACCAAAAGTCCCTTTTGGTGTCCCCTCACATGTACCACTGCTATCTCCTTTGGTTCTCTTAACGCCTTTAAAATTTTTACTATTAATTCTTGATGTATTAAATTCCTCCCGTGAGTATTAATCCAACCTCTTTCTTCCCAAATTTTTCCAAAAGTGTGGACCACCCCATATGCGTATTTAGAATCTGTAAATACAGTCCCGCTTCTTCCTTTTAATAATTCCAGGGCCCTACATAGGGCATACAGCTCACAAGCCTGAGCTGACCATGATGGACTAAGAGGTCCTGATTCCACAATTTCTAAGTCCTTATTAATTATTGCATATCCCGATTTTCTCTTCCCTTCTACCACTCGGGAGGAGCCATCTATAAACAGCGCTTCTCCATTTTACAACTCAGCATCTCTTAGATCTGGTCTCACCTTAGTCTGGGTCTCAATTACCTCTAAACAGTTATGTTGTAATTCCTCTGGTGGTTCTCCAAACAAAAATTGTGCTGGACTCTGAGCAGAAGTCACCCTCAGTTCTAAGTCAGGGGAGTCTATTAGTATTGCTTCATACTTTAGGGTCCGGCTGTCCGTTAACCATTTTTCCGCTTCTTGTTGTAAAACATTTCTGACATTGTGTGGGGTATACACTTTTAAAGGAGCACTAAAGGTAATCTTCCTAACTTCCTCTATTAATAATGCTGTAGCAACCAAAGCTTGGAGACAAGCAGGCCATGCTCTGCTTACTGGATCAAGTAACTTAGAACAATGCCCCATGGGTTTTTTGGATTCCTGCCCAGTCTTGAGTAAGAACTCCATATGCTGTCTGGCTTGATGTATTCACAAAGAGATAGAAAGGTTTTTCTAGATCTGGGAGGCTCAATACAGGTGCTTGTATTAATGCCCTTTTTACTTCCTCAAATCTCTGATCATCTTCAATAAACCACTTAAGTTGGTTATTAGTTAATTTTTCATATAAGAATTTTACTTTATCACTATAATTTTCAAGCCATGGTCTACAATATCCTACTAATCCCAGTATTTGCCTAATTTCCGTTTTAGTCTGTGGGGGTCTTAAGGATAGAATCCCAGATACCCTATCAGGATCTAACTTCTTCCTTCCCTTACTCAGCCAATGTCCTAAATATTTTACTTCTTGTTCTACAAACTGTAGCTTTGATCGGGACACCTTTAATCCCTTTTCCCCTCGAAAATTTAACAATTTAATGGTGGTTTTTCGGATCCCCTCTTCAGTTTCTCCTGCTACTAATGAATCGTCCACATATTGCAATAATTTTACCTCCTTAGGTATTGTGAAATCTTGTAGAATTGTTTCTAAAGTTTGTCCAAATAGATTTGGTGACTCCGTAAACCCTTGTGGTAACACAGTCCATCTTAATTGTTGTTTTTGTCCTGTTTCGGGGTCCTCCCACTCAAAGGCAAAATAATCTCTGGATGCCTCATCCAGAGGACAGGCCCAAAAAGCATCTTTCAAATCTATTACACTATACCAAGTATGTTTGGGAGATATATGACTCAATAAAGTATAAGGATTTGCCACCACAGGGAATTTAGTGATTTTTCGCTGATTTACAGCTCTTAAGTCCTGCACCATCCTGTATGACCCGTCCGGCTTTTTTACGGGAAGAATGGGCGTGTTACGAGGTGACATACATGGTTCTAGGGTTCCTTTTTCCAAAAGTCTGTCAACTACAGGTTTTAATCCTTTTCGACCCTCCATAGGTATAGGGTATAGCTTGATTCTAATTGGGCGGTGCGGATCTATTATTTGAACGCTTATGGGGTTCATTTTGTCTTTCCAGTTTCCCCTTCCTTATACCACACTGAGAGGTTAATAGCTTCTTCATCCTCTTGTGTTAAAGTGTATAATTTAATCTGCAATTTGTCCCCTTGACTCTGAATGCTCAAGTTTAACTTCAAAATCAAATCCCTTCCTAATAAATTGTATTCCGCTTCAGGGAGCAAAAGTAAATCATTAAGACAAATTTTCTTTTCTGTTTCTACTTCTACATCTTTCAATATATTTACTTTAAAAGGCTCTCCTTTTGCTCCTGCTACTGACACGTAACTCTTCCCTTTTTCTATTCCTTTTGGAAGTTTTTGAATGGTTGACTTTTCGGCCCCTGTATCCACTAAAAATAAAACTTCCTCTTTATGGGGACCAATTAATAATTTTATCAAGGGCTCTGTTGATGTTGAAGCCCCAGAAGATAGAGCCCCCAACACCCCTAATCTTCTTTGAACATCTTCTCATCTTGTTCCCGCTGACGGCAGTTCTTCTGAACATGTCCCCTCTTGTTACAGTAGTAACAGACGGGAATTGTAAATCTTCCTCGATAAGGCTGTCCCCGGGGTGTCTGCTCTATTCTTTTTTCCCTTTTCTCTCCAGGAGTCGTCTTATTTTTCTGACTTTCCCTTACTGCTGCTACAAAAATTTTTGCTTTTGCTTTTTGTTTTTCTTCGTCCCTCCTAACATAGACTTTCTGGGCTTCTCTAAGTAACTCCTCTAATCCTCTTTCTTGCCAATCCTCCAATTTTTCTAATTTCCTTCTTATATCCCCCCAGGATTTAGCTACAAATTGTGTTCTAAGGAGTGCGGTCCCAGCCACTGTATTCGGATCAATTCCAGAATACATTGGTAGGTTTTTCCTCAACCTCTCCAACCATTCTGTTGGAGATTCGTCTTTCCCTTGTTGTTCATTAAATGCTTTAGTAATGTTTTGCCCTCGGGGAACCGCTTCCCTTATTCCCTGTATGATTAACGTTCTCAAATCCCTCATATTTTGTCTTCCTGGGGGTTGTTGATGATCCCAGTGGGGATCCACATTTGGCCACTTCTGATCTCCCGGGGGTCCTGCCTGACTCTGTCTTTCCCAAATTCTCATTCCAGCTTGTCTAATCATTCCCCTTTCCTCAACAGTGAATAGGATCCCTAAAATGGACTGTATTTCTTCCCAGGTATAAGTATTGGGGCCTAGGAATTGGTCCAATTTTTCAGCTACTCCGAGGGGATCATCTAATAGGGTCCCCATTTCTTTCTGGAAATTTCTCACGTCTGTGGTATTTAACGGGACTGCCACAAACCCCATGCCTCCCTGATTGCCTCCGAGGGGTACTTCTCGTAAGGGATATAGAGAAGCTCCCTCAGATACAGCAGTCCTACTTCTCGTACATGCAGCCGGAGGTCGATCTAATTCCGGTGCTGTTGGTGGTGGAGATAGGGGCAACGGTGGTACAGAGAGAGGTACTACGGCCACCGGAGGGGGAGCCGCCGCCGGAGATGGATTATTAGAACATGGAGGCGGTAGGTTATCCAGTGGCTCCCATTTATCATCTTTTTCCTTTTCACTTTTCCCCTCTTCTTCTTCCTCAAACTTTTCATCTGTTTTTAATGTAAGTATTGAGGCTGGAAAAGAATGTAAAGTTCTGTCCCATAATCCTGCATAATCACTTTCCTCCTGACTAAAAGGTTCCTTTGAATTAACATATATATTTAAGGCCTGGCAGACCCAGTCTTCAAAAGATCCAAAACCGGGCCAAAAGACATGTGGTCTCAAACGTTCTTTTGGCCATTCTACCATACAATATTGAACTAATTTTTATTTACTTTTTCCTTTTCTGGGGCCCCTATCATTCCAATTTTCAATCATTATTCCTAATGGACTCTCCGGAGGTATTTCTAGTAATTCGCTCCCTTTCTTCTGGTCCTGGGGTCTCGATTTCGTCTGACCCATCTAGGAATTTTTACTGTGGCAATTCCTACAGCCCTTGGCTACCAGTAAGAGTGTCTTGCAGGGGGTTTAGGACCTATCACCCACCCACGAATCCTATAAGAATCACTTCGGTCCTTCACCGGCCAAGTCCCTCGCAGGAGATTGGAACCGCGGTTAGAAGACCTCCACAATCGCTTCGGAACGAGGTTCCGTCTCAGTCACACTCTTACACACACAGGCAACCGAATCCCACCCAACCGAACGGTATACACCTTAAATACTTACGACTCCGTCGTCTTCGTTCGGATCTTCGCGCGCAGAATTACGGGCAAAATAAACTGCTGCAGCCGGCAAGGGAGCTCATAAAAAATCAAATTCTTTGCTTGCCCCTATTTGGGTTCAGGATGGTGTTAGTCCCGACCCGACCCGATCAGGAGCCACCAAAAGGTGGGGCGCCCCTCCTAGATCAAGTCAGAATTCAGGAACCAAGACCATCCCGGACGAGCCCCCAATTGTTATCAATGATTTCGTCCCAAACACGATTCCAATTCAAATTTACAATTTATTAAGCGAATAGAGGCAAGCAAACAGCGCTGGGTGTGCCGGGAGTCTCCGCTCCACCAAGACGCACGCGGTTCAGTTCCTGTTCCTGGTTTATATCCTGTCCGTTAATATATATTCATGAATAGGCGTGTCTTCTTTGGCACATGCCCTCTTCTCCTTCTAGAATCTTCTCGACTCTTCCTCAGCGTGATCCTGTTCGCCAATACATATTCATGAATAGGCGTGTCTTCTTCAGCGCATGCCCTCTTCTCCTTCTACAGTCTTCTCGAATCTCCCTCGGCGTGCCCCCAGGATGACCCCAAACCTTATGCATGCACTTTCTTTACACAATAGTATGCGGTCAGTGGTCAAACTGGTTTGAGCTGATATACCAGCAAAATAGTTTAACTTTCTCCTGTAAAACACCCCTTTTTATGGTGCAGGAGAAATCCATGAAAGTCCAGAAGGTTACACTTCATCACACGAATCAGATAAACATATTTCACAAACCCATTCGGCGTCCGTATTTATCTAGGTCTTGTATAAAGCTACTCCAAGTGGGTATGTTAGTAATTTGACCCTGGTTCTTTCGACTGCGACCAGCGTCGTTTATAGTGGTTTGTATACGATCCTGGGTGTTTGTTACATACATCTTGAGACAATCAGAGCGACCATGAATGAGGGGGTTTAATTGTGCCGGGTCGACTGGAGCTAGCGTCGGTGGTTTTAAAAGCTGATTCCTGTCGTACGTCGCTTGGATGCAGGCTGCTTTCTGTACTGCCTCGGCTGGATCAGAACAGCCTTTAATTTCTTTTAATTTCTGTTGGCTCTCCCCTCAGCTGGGGATCTATGATGCCTGCCCAAAATGCAACCTGTGAGGTCAAAGAATAACTATGCTCCCCTGGGTTGGTGGTTAAAAACACTCCTGGTCCCCAAAAGCCTCCTGCTGCTTCCTCGCTCGACATAATCCGGTCTCCTCCCTCAAGGGAAACTCGCCACAAATACTCAACCTCTGACTCTCCTGGTCGCCTTGAGAATTTTCCCTGTATTTTTATCAACTCTGCTGGTGACCACGGAATCGTGCGCACGGTAGTGCGGACCTCATCATCGTCATTAACGACAGTCTCAGTTTTAATCGAGGGTTGTAAGGGGAGCAGTTGAGAGTCAGAATTAGAGGTTTCTCCAGTCTCCTTGTCATTGTTACAAAACTCCACAAATCTGCTTCCCGTTTCAGTGTCCAATTTACGTATTAACCTGCAAATCTGTGTGAGTGGAGCACAAGATGGTATTTTATCTAACAGCTGACACACCTTGTCTAACAGCTGATTAAGATTTCTATTTTGGCACACAACACTTTCACGTTCCTTTATAAGCTTACTCTTTTCCTTCACAAGCTTGTCGTTTTCACTCACAACTCGGAGTCCTAATTTTTCTCCTGTCTCCCTTTCAAAAGCTAATGATGATTTTAACACTTCATTTTCTGATTTCAAAGCTTTGTATTCCGCATTGGAAACCAGTGTGGGAGCAGGGGCTTCCTTAGCTTCTCGTTGCGCGCAAGATAAACAAGTTCCTAAGACCGCACCGGTAACCCTTCTGGTTTTTTTTCACTCTATCCTTTTGTGCAGCGTGACACTGCTCAGCACGCTCTATCGCTTCCTTTCCATCCTTCCAAAATTGTTGAGCCCACTCCTTCCCAGCCTGGGAAGGGGCAAGGTCATATTTTTGCAGCAGTTTATCCATGGCAATCCTGCCGACTACGCCAATTTTTTTTCTGTTGCGGTAAGAGGCAGAGCAATTTGGCAGAAACTAAACCCCCTTGCTTTCCAGTCGATCCTCAGATATCAGAGGGACTGGGGGCGGCTGAGCTTGGGTTCTGAATGATGCCCAAAGTTAGCGTGAGTAGTCCGGTCGCGCCCAACACCTTCGTGGGACTATCACGGGTCCGGACGCACTACTAACATCACACTACCTGCTCAGCCGGGCACCTCCTGGACTAACACGGCCGCACTCAAAGGTACGGTCGCGTTCAGGGGGACACGCACACGCGGCCGAGTCAATCGATAGTGCGATTTATTGAAGCAACAGATACGCAGGTTCTTTGGGTTGCCGGTGATAAATTCACTGTCTGCAAAGCACGTGCAAATACCAAAAGTATGAGTGACGCTACTTGGCTATAAACGCGTTGAAAGATATAAAGTGACTCTATAGAGATTTCTAAGTTTCCCGGGGAGGCACTTGGTATGACCAAGTGTTCGAATCTTACCCAGCGGCGTCCCGATGGGGGGGGAGGGGGTAGAGAGGCTCAGCCCATCGACTGATCCCAGAAGTTAGAATAGTACACGACGATGGTATCTTCCCTGACATCCGGCCCTTAAAACACTATTTTATAGTATTTTACTTTGCAGGTGGAGCTTGAGTGACTCTACTCATACATACCTTTCTCGGGATTGGTGCAGAATTCTCTCGCTTCGAGAGAAAAATTGGAAAAATTAGGAACTAGGAAAAATAGAGTGCGCACGCTCATTGAGGAGGGGGTCGCACCTTGGGAGGGCGGTAACTTTTGAGAGGGGTGTGCGTTTTAGTATTATAATGATATTATAATTAGCAAAGTTCACTCTAAGTACAGCACTTCATCAAAGTTGACAGGTCCTCGGCCCAGGACATCGCGAGCGCAGCTTATCGGTGTACATACCGTGCATCCCTAAACTCCCCCGTTCACAGAGCGTGGCCGCGATGTCTCCACTCCGCTCCACCCTCCATGTAATCCCTCCCAGAGTCAGCACACCAGGTGCCCCCGATGTTGCCAACATCCAAGGCCGTCCAGGGAGTCTCCACGGCACAGACCCGTTGTACAGGAGTGCTACGTTCCACCTGGTTTCAAGGCTGTTCTTAGAGGGTAAATTTCCAAATTGCCCCTCAGCGATTACTCCGCGGCGGCCCTGGGTCTCCCTCGGAACCCGGCGAAGGGCGGCCGGGCCTCGCCCCGGGACCGGGCGAAGGGCGCCGGGCAAAGGGCCGGAACTGGGCCCGGTGGCCGTGGTCTCCCTCGGAACGGGGCGAAAGGCGGCCGGGCCTGGCGCCAGAACCGTGCCCGCACGCCCGGGCCTACCTCGGAACGGGGCACAGGCCGGGCGGGAACTGGGCGGAGGGCGGCCCGTGGGTCCCCCTCGCAACGGGGCCGAGGGCGGCCGGGCCTACCGCCGAGCAGTACCGATTCCGGCACTAAAGGGGCGGCTGTCGGTCCCGCTCTGACCCTCATGACGCGACGGGGAGCACCTCCCTCGCTCCCTTTTCCCTAATCCGCAAAGAAGTCTCTCACCGAGCCGCTTCCGCCCCCGACGCCGGTGGGAAGCGCCCCTGAGGCGATGCCGATGGGATTGCCCTTTCGTAGGGGGGATGGGCAAGAGAGGGGACCTTGCCGTCGAACCCCGTGACCTCGCGCTTTTTACGACGCTGCCCACAAACCGTGCACCTTTGGCGGCGGTTCTTCGAGCGACCTCGGCCCCGCTCCTGCGTGAACACCCCGGAGACCGGCAGGGCTGCCGGGCCCTATGGCGGCGCCTGGCCCGGCCCCCTCCCTCCCCGCCCCACCCCCCCCGGGATCCCCGAGGGGTGGGCAAGGCTGCCAGGTCTACCCCGCCCCCCCCGCCCCCACCCCCCCCGGGATCCCCGAGGGGTGGGGTGGGCAAGGCTGCCAGGTCTACAGTCTGTTAGTAGTATAGTGATGCCAGCGGCAAGTACTGGGAGTGAGAGTAGAAGTAGGACGGCAGTAATGAGGACAGATCATACGAATAGGGGGGTTTGGTATTGTGAGAGTGCTGGGGGTTTTATGTTGATAGCGGTTGTGATGCAGTTAATTGCCCCTAAGATTGAGGATACACCTGCGAGGTGGAGGGAGAAGATAGCTAGGTCGACTGATGGGCCGGCGTGGGCTAGGTTGCCAGCTAGAGGGGGGTATACGGTCCATCCTGTGCCTGCTCCGGCTTCTACCGTGGAGGAGGCGAGTAGGAGGAGGAAGGAGGGGGGTAATAGTCAGAAGCTTATGTTGTTTATACGGGGGAATGCTATGTCGGGGGCACCGATTATGAGTGGTACCAGTCAGTTTCCGAACCCACCGATCATGATTGGTATTACTATGAAGAAGATTATTACAAAGGCGTGGGCGGTTACAATTACGTTATAGATTTGGTCGTCTCCCAGGAGAGTTCCTGGCTGACCTAATTCGGCACGGATGAGTAAGCTAAGGGCTGTGCCGACTATGCCGGCTCATGCGCCAAAGATTAGGTACAGGGTGCCGGTATCTTTGTGGTTTGTGGAGAATAATCATCGGTTGGTGAAGGTCACGGGTAAGATGGCTGAGTGTCTAAGCGTTAGGCTGTAGTCCTTTTTACAGAGGTTTAATTCCTCTTCTTATCGACTCTGTGGTGAAGTTCATGTTGAGTTGCAAGCTCATTGATGTACGCTAAGAGTGTGCCGGAGTCTGATAAGCAGAAGCCCGTCAGGTTTGGGCGCCTAGCTGTTAACTAGGATTGTTGTATGATCGAGGCCTGCCTGCTTAGGTAGGTAAGACTCTAGCTTAATTAAAGTCCCTGGGTTGCATTCAGGGGATGTAGGTTAATGTCCTACGGGTCTTAGCAGAAACTAAGAGGGTCTAACTCTTATTTAAGGCTTTGAAGGCCTTCGGTTTGGGGCAGGTTATCCTAAGTTTCTGGGTTTAAAGCGTGGCTAGGATTATAGGGGAGAGTGGCAGGAGGGTGGTTGATATGGAGGCAAGGATGGCGATTAAGGGGCTTGTTGGTTTGTTAAAGTGCCATTGTTTCATGTGGTTGGTGGAGTTTGGGGGTAGTGTGATTGTTGAGTAGTAAGTAAGGCGTAAGTAGAAGAAAAGTCCGAGGAGTGAGAGTATGATGATGATGATGGCGGTTGTCGTTATCTCTTGCTTGGTTAGTTCCTGAGTGATGAGTCATTTTGGTAGGAAGCCTGTTAGTGGGGGTAATCCTGCCAGGGATAGCAGGGTTAGTATTAGGGTTGCATTTAGTGTGGGTGTTTTTGTCCAAGAGGTTATTAATGTGGGTAGTTTTAGGGTATTGGTTGTGTTGAGGGTGAGGAATACAGTGGCGGTTATTAAGGAGTATAGGCAGAAGGTCAGTAGGGGGAGTAGATGAGGATGATGGTTATTCAGCCTAGGTGTGCAATGGACGAGAAGGCTAAGATTTTTCGGATTTGTGTTTGGTTTAGGCCTATTCATCCGCCTAGGGCGGTTGAGGCGATGGCCATGGTGACAAGTAGGGTTGGGTTAAATGAGTGGGATGTTAGAAGGAAGAGGGTGATTGGGGGGAGTTTTATTACTGTTGATAATAGTAGACCTGTGCTTAAGGATGTGCCTTGGAGGACCTCTGGGAATCAGAAGTGGAAAGGTACTAGTCCTAGTTTTATTGCGATTGCTGCTGTTAGCAGAAGGCAGGATGTTGGGTGGGTTAGTTGGGTAATTTCTCATTGTCCTGTAGATCAGGCATTGGTTATGCTTGAGAAGAGTAGTAATGTTGAGGCGGTTGCTTGTACTAGGAAGTATTTGATTGCAGCTTCTATGGCTCGGGGGTGGTGGGATTTTGAGATGAGGGGGATGATGGCTAAGGTGTTGATTTCTCGTCCAGTTCAAGCTAGGATTCAGTGGTTGCTCGAGATTGCGACTGTTGTTCCTAGGAGGAGGCTTAGAGTGAGGATTAGCTTTGCGTGGGGGTTCATTAGTAGGGGAAGGGGTTGAACCATCATTTTCGGGGTATGGGCCCGATAGCTTTGTTAGCTGACTCTACTAGGAAATAATATAGGGGAAGTATGGGGAGTTTTGATCTCCTTTGTGCAGGTTCGACTCCTGCTTTTCTAAGGTTTGTTTGTTAGGAAATGAGAGGGCTAGTGTACCTCTATGTTCACTTTATCATAGTGACCCTTTAGCGTTCAGGCACATTTCCTTGCATAAGGAGGGAGGCCTGCGTAGCAGATTGGTATGCTGGTGTGTCAGAGGCAAAGGGCTAGGGTTAGTGGTAGGAAGTTTTTTCAAAGGAGGTGCATGAGCTGGTCGTATCGGAACCGAGGGTAGGAGGCCCGAGTTCATAGGAACCCTGAGGATAGAAGTAAAATTTTTGTGGCTAGGGCGATTGGGAATAGCTCTGGGAGGAGGTTTAGTGAGCTTGGGTTTAAAAATAGGATGGTTGTTAGTGCGTTTATTAGTATGATATTGGCGTATTCGGCTAGGAAAAATAGGGCGAATGGCCCTGCAGCGTATTCAACGCTGAAACCTGAGACTAGTTCTGATTCGCCTTCTGTGAGGTCAAAGGGGGCGCGGTTTGTTTCGGCAAGGGTGGAGATATATCATATTATTGCAAGGGGCCAGGAGGAGAAGATAAGGTACAGTGGTTCTTGGGTGGTGGCGAGGGTGTTTAGGGTGTAATTTCCACTTAGCAGGATGACAGATAGGAGGATGACGGCTAGTGTTACTTCGTAGGAGATTGTTTGTGCTACTGCTCGTAGGGCACCGATTAGGGCGTATTTCGAATTTGAGGCCCATCCTGATCATAGGATTGAGTATACGGCCAGGCTTGATATGGCTAGGAGGAAGAGGAGGCCCAGGTTTAGATCAGTAAGAGGAAATGGGATGGGGAGAGGAATTCAGATCGTAAGGGCTAGGAGGAGAGCTAGCACTGGGGTTATGATGAAGAGGAAGGGAGAGGAGGTGGATGGGCGGATTGGTTCTTTGATAAATAGCTTTACACCGTCTGCTACGGGTTGAAGGAGGCCAAAGGGGCCTACGATATTTGGACCTTTTCGGGCCTGTATATAGCTTAGGATTTTTCGTTCTAGAAGCGTTAGGAAGGCCACGGCAATTAGGATTGGGATAATATAGGAGAGGAATATAGTAAAGTGGATTAGGGTCGTGGGTTTAATCATGGGTGGGTAAAGCTAGGGAGAGGATTTGAACCTCTGGGTAAAGGGCTTCAGCCTTTTGCATTTGCCAAGCTCTGCCACACTAGCGGCCCTTGTTTAGGGGTTAATTGGTTGGGGTCCCCTTAGTAGGTTTAGTTGGGTTCATTGTTTTGGGGGGAGGCGTGCTTGTGGTATTGGCCTCACTTTTCCGGTCCTTTCGTACTGGGAAAAGTTAGTCATAGATAGAAACCGACCTGGATTGCTCCGGTCTGAACTCAGATCACGTAGGACTGTTAATCGTTGAACAAACGAACCCTTAATAGCTGCTACACCATTAGGATGTCCTGATCCAACATCGAGGTCGTAAACCTCCTTGTCGATAGGGGCTCTTGAAGGAGATTGCGCTGTTATCCCTGGGGTAGCTTGGTCCATTGGTCAAGTGTATTGGTGTATTGGGTCTGGTTGCTGTTTGCACGTTGAGGGGTTGCTCTTGGTTAAGGGGGTGGTCTTATTTTTGGAGGATTTGTTTTTCTCCAAGGTCGCCCCAACTGAAAAATGTGGGCCAGGTGTTTGGTGATTGTGTGCCTGGTTAGGGGAAGTTGTGGAGGGGGTGGCCGTTGATTTTTAAGTTCCACAGGGTCTTCTCGTCTTATGTGTTCATTCCTGCTTTTGCACGGGAAGATCAATTTCACTGATTATCTGTGAGAGACAGTTAAGACCTCGTTTAGCCGTTCATACAGGTCTCGATTTATGGGACAATTGATTGCGCTACCTTTGCACGGTTAGGATACCGCGGCCGTTAAACATAGGATCACTGGGCAGGCATCACCCTCAATACTTGGGTTGCTGAGGGCTATGTTTTTGGTAAACAGTCGGGCCTTGGGTTTGCCTAGTTCCTTTCACAGATTTTAATCTTTCTTAATGGGCGCTCCTGGGTTGGGTTAACAGGGTTGGTTAATATGCGGTCTTGTGAGGAGGTTGGGGGTATTATTGGGCCTGTTAATAATGTGGTGATGTAAGCTTGCGCCTGAGAGGGATTAATCCCTGGTTACTTATTTTAGCATTAATTCTCCTATTGTCATAGGTTAGCCTGTTGGGAGGGAGGGAGTCGTGTTGTTTTTGGATTTTTTTAGTCGGTGGAGCTTTGACGCATTCTTTGGTGGTGGCTGCTTTAAGGCCCACAGTTTATGGGTGGGAGGGGGTTTATCCGCTGGTGGAGGTTGTATCCTTTTTTAAAGGAGCGGTACCTCCTTTAAATTTCTCTTAATTTGCTTCGTGGGGGTTAGGTAGGTGTCCGTAGAGGAAAATTAAGGGGGAACTCAGATTCGTTTTACAGGCATCACCCAGCTCGGTTGGCTTTTCACCACTACTGACAAGTCATCCCACTCTTTTGCGACAGAGACGGGTTCACTCGGGGCAGTTGCTTGTAAGTAGCTCGCTTGGGTTTCGGGGTGGCAAGCTTAAATTCATTTTGCTTGGTTGTTCTTGCTAGATCATGATGCGAGAGGTACAAGGATTTATCTTTGCTACTTGTTGGTTGGGTTTTCATTATTATTTCATCTTTCCCTTACGGTACAGTTTCTATCGCGCCTGAATGGGTCTTTTCTATCGCCTATACTAAGTTGTGAAAATGCTTTAGTTTAGTTGATGAGGGGGTTTTTGGGGTTGTGCAGGTGGGTGTGTGGTCGGGCTAGAATTTGGCCTCAAGACGATCTGGTTGGATGCGGATATCTTTCAGGTGTAAGCTGAATGCTTTAATATTATAGCTACGTCTCGATATGCTAAGTGCACTTTCCAGTACACTTACCTTCACAGAATCACAGAATCACTACGTTGGAAAGGACCTTTAAGATCATCAAGTCCTTGTTACGACTTACCTCATCTTTAGCTGGGGGAGGGTATTAGTTATGTGAGTTTGGGGCTTGTGAGGAGGGTGACGGGTGGTATGTACGTGCTCCAGGGCCAGTTTAAAGGGGACTCGATTGTTCCGCTTTACTGCTAAATCCGCCTTCTGGGGGTGATTTCACGCCCCCTTTCGTGGGTACTCTATTTTAGAGAATGTAGCCCATTTCTGCCATCTCGTGGGCTATACCTTGACCTGCCTTATTAGCGGGGTTGGGCTGTTGTGTTCACTGTTGGACTCTGATGAGGTGAACTGACGACGGCGGTATGTAGGCTGCTGTTTGGCAAGAGATGGTGAGCTGTATCGTGGATTATCGATTATAGAACAGGCTCCTCTAGGTGGGTTTGGGGCACCGCCGAGTCCTTAGAGTTTTAAGCGTTTGTGCTCGTAGTTCTCGGGCGGATGCTTTGGTGGGGGAAGCATCGAGATTTATGGCTAGGCATAGTGGGGTATCTAATCCCAGTTTGTATCCTAGCTTTCGTGAGGTTTGGTTGATCAGGTGGGAGTGCCAAGATCGTTTTGAGGTTGGGTTTAAGGACATCTTGAGTTTATGACAGCTTAGTTGTTTTTTAGTCTCGGTTGCTTTGATAGTGCGGCTCCACTCTTTACGCCGGAGTCTGTTAATTTGGGTTTCTTGTGTGACCGCGGTGGCTGGCACAAGATTTACCAACCCTGGGTGGTACCATGACTAAGTCAAGCTTTCGCTTATTGCTTAATGTTAATTACTGCTGAGTACCCGTGGGGGTGTGGCTAAGCAAGGTGTCTTGGGCTACGCGGGGTAGGGTGTGCCTGATACCTGCTCCTTTTATCTTGGTAAGAAGTAGGGGCATTTACACTGGGGTGCGGATACTTGCATGTATATGTCTGGTAGAAACTAACGGTAAGGTTAGGACTAAGTCTTTTGTCCTTGGGGCGGGAGGTGACCATCTTGGCATCTTCAGTGTCATGCTTTGTTGTTAAGCTACAAGGACTGTTTGGGATGACGCAAAAATTTGTTAAGTATGATCGTAATGGATGTAGGAAATTTTGTGTAGAATGGGGTTTGAAATTTGTTTGGGATGACTCAAAAATTTGTTAAGTATGATCGTAATGGATGTAGGAAATTTTGTGTAGAATGGGGTTTGAAATTTGTTTGGTGGATTAGTTTAGCTCGATATTCGGGGGAGCGTAGGTGTGGGGGAAAGCAGTTTTTGTACTAACTTTTTTAATGGGATATCGGTGCCGATTGATAGGTAAATTTAACGTATAAGCAAACGATAAACGTATGATTGCGCAAACGTTTGATGAATTTTTAACAGAAAATTCCTAACGTTGTTTAGAAAATTAGAGGAATTGCGAAATGATACGAAAAAAATGAAGCATGTCCATTAAGCATTCACTAAATAGCAGCATAATTCGATGCTTGCGGAGGAAACATAGAAAATGGAATTCAAAGTGCATCAGTGCCAAAATGATACCACTTACCTACCAACCATGACACGGGGGATTCCTGAGGGCCAAATTCCGACCGACGACCATGTGATGTTCAGGTCAAGAGATTGGAATCACCTGCCCCGCACTGGAAGGGTTTATTGAAGACGCCCCCCCAAAAAAAGGAACCAGAGGCGCAAAGGCTACCCGGATGCCGCGATTATAAATAGCCAACCAGATGTTTCTGTGAAGAGAGAGGAGAGAGGGACTACCAAGTTATGGCCCTGATATAGGAACCAGAGGCGCAAAAGTGCAAGTAGTGCTAGGGGTGTAGGGGGAAAGAATGGTCCTGAAGCTAGTAACGTAGGATCTTCTATGCGGCGCGTTGCTGATTTCACGTGAGAAGAACGATCAATAGATAACCCAGTCCGACAGATACCGGCCCTACGAGAGAAGATGGAGTTGAGTTGTCCAGCTACCATGGATAGTGTGTGTTTCGAGAATAGCCGTATTCTAGAGAGATGGAGAGGTATAAAGGAGCAGTTAAAGGTTTTAATCCTATTGAGTGGAGATTATCCGTATAGCATTGAATTGCCTATTCCTTGTGGTGGGAGCGTGGAGAGAGAAAATATGCCAGTTTGCGTGTAGATGGCTTCCGTACATGCGTTAAATAGCCTAGCATGAATCATCCCAGGCGGATAAAAAAATTGATGCACTGTTATACATGGGAGATAAGCGGAAAAATTGCCCCCTGCAATCCCGGGGGGGGGAAGGGGGGGGCGGGAGGATATCTGTCTTGTAGGGGTTTCTGTAGTTGAGATCAGCGGCGGCTTTTCAGGCCGCAGACC